>NC_046986.1:16709455-17009455 GCF_009769545.1 Cyclopterus lumpus | reverse complement strand
ACTATGCACGGCAGAAGGACACATATTGTGTCAAAAGTTGACGACCCAAACGCGTAACCACACTACAGAAATAGAGCAGAGGAATATGTCCACCTCACGGGAAAGAAAAGAACAGGTGTGTGTGTGTGTGTGTGTGTGTGTGTGTGTGTGTGTGTGTATGTGTGTGTGTTGTGAGCCCACGGGGCCACAGCCAGTCAGCCAGTGAGGACCAGCGCAGACAAGCTGAATTATTCAAATGTCCATGCTCTGTGTGTGTGTGTGTGTGTGTGTGTGAGCATAGAGTTATAAAATAGTAAAACATCCCCCATCTCCTCTCATTTCATCACACAAGGACAAATACACGCACACACAGACTTCAGGGAGGTAACCTGTGTTTGAAAGCCAAACCCTGGTATGTGTGTGTGTGACAGTTAAGTCACAAACCAAATGACACATGCCGCCCTTATAATATCCCCCTTTGTCTCGTTTCCTCTCAGCTTTTCTTTCTTCATTTGTCACAAACTTTTTCCTCGCTCTACCCTTTGACCCCACCCTCCCTATTGCCTTTTTCCTCACCTCACCCCCCTTCTCCTCCCACTACTCTGTCGTTTTATTTAATTTCCCCTCTCCTGACATCCTTACAGGCTGTGTTGCTGAGACTTCTGATTTATCCAGAGGGATTTGTGGTCGACACCCTCGTCTGTTATTCTCGTTATTCCTTCTCTCCTCCATGCCTCAGTCCATCTGTCCATCCCTCCTTCTTTTGCGCCGTGGTTCCCCAGTGAACACTTCTGCTCTCCCTCTCTGCCTCTTTCCTTCACTCACTAGTTCCCCTATGGTCGCTTCTCTCCCTTCGGTTTCCACCTCTCATCCTCCCTCTGCACAGCTCAGTTTCTCTTCTCTCTATCAGTTCAATGCTTGACCTTTTGCTTATGTTTTCTGTCTTATTTTCTTCAACTGCCTGACACTTTCCTCTCATCACGATCCCTCTCCCTTCCTCTGATTCCACCCACCTTTATCCCTCTCTCGCTCTCCATCCATCCCTCTATTACGGTGGGAATAAGAGGTTTTGGTCTTGGCAGAGGTCCAGTGTTGTAATGGCCACAGGCAACTCTGCCTGCAGCGATTCAGGAGGGCTACGAAATGACTTTTGTACCAGGTCGTGCTTAAATGTACCTCAACTGGCAGAAGGTCTCCGACTTCTCGAGAGGAAGAGTCAAACTAAGACAACATAATGTCTACACTTAAGACCTCGGGTCACAGAAAATGTCTGCTTTTCCAACCTCCCATAAGCAGGCTCGCGGACAATTTTTTGCACCAATAATCTTCCTGTTTCTGTATCATACATTTTGGTGCTCTCATGATATTTCCCATGAGCAGTGAAACATTATCTGACGTGGCCTGATCATCGAGAGTGGATATGAGAAATGGCAGCTTCTAATTAAAAACAGAACCAGAGGAATACAGAAACATTTCTGGATGAAAAGACAGAGAAAATATAAAATACAAATTGGCTAAGAATCGCAACTAATCCCAGAGAAATGGCAAAGCATACTGGTTCTGCAATGATGATTCTAATATAATCACATTCGCCTGGCATTCCCCTTGTGTCTAATACTTTCTATCTGCTTCTTTCCCCTCTTCCTCTTTCTCTAGTGCACGTCTTGAGTCAGAACCTGTCATTTGTGAGTATTACTTCTCCTCCTGTCCAAAAAGTCCCTGCACTTTAACACATATTCCACATTTCCCATCTGGTTCACAATATATCTTTAACAGCATTATCAAATACATTACAGATCACACAAATCATTGTGATGTTGTGTGATGTGGGCTGGCTCCCAGATGTTTGGAAGCAGTGTGCGTGTGTCCATGTGCACGGTGGCTGTTATTTTTAAGAGCTACTCATCCGAGACAAACGTTAACATGCAACAAGCAGGCGTGTGTGTCTTCTGTTGTGTTGTGCACGTGTGTGTTTGCATGCGCAAAGACAGTATGCTCTGCCAATACTTTTCTTTTCTCAATATACATGTGGCTACCATTAATTTCTGTCCTCCTTTCAGGACTGTTGCACATAAAACACAAATGTCATGATTCTTCCAGATTCACACACACACACACCAATTTAAAGCTGAAGTCAAGCATAAAAAGTCATGCGTTCGAGCAGCATAAACCTGCCTGTCGGCCTCATGATGACTTTCAGAAACATATGGGGGGGGGGGGGGGGGGGGGGGGAGTGATGGAGTGCCGAGGGAAAGGAAAGAAGAGGGATGGAAAGGAGTGCCAGAGTGGAGGGATACGGTGAATGAAGATGTGAAGACAGCAAGTGTGAGGACAAGGAGGGAGGAGTTAATGGATGACAGAGTTTTGAGAGAACTAGTGAAGAGGTGAGTGAGTGAAAAAGTCAGGTCAGAGATAAGTGAACAGTTCAGAGCCGGTTCAACCAGTGAAGGAGAGAGGAGTTGGGACACTTCTATATATTACTTGCATTGGTCGAAAAGCTACTGTATCTTGTAATAAATTAATACATAAATCCTGCTGTGTGGCGTTTGTGGACATTTACATTGCTTTCCATGCTTTGAGCTGATCCCTGAATTGTTCCATGATCTGTTCTCAATGATTAAAAAAACGTTTTCCTTGGATTACCTTGTGAATGCAAACGCAGCGTTTTACACATCCAAGCCATAAAACACTCTTCTTGGCCACCGACCGTTGAGTTATTTATATGTCTTTCTAACATAAAAGGAAGACAGTTGAGAAGGCAAGGCGGTTGCCAATTGGCCGCCTGAGGTATGTCAGCTGACATTTGGCCTCAAGATGCTGACGCCATCGTTTCATTATCACATAAATGACCATCACGCTCTTTGTCTTTTTTTTTTTATCTCTCTCTGTGCTCTACTTTCTCTCAGCTTCCTCTTTCATCTCTCCCTCTCAGGACATAAGAAGCATTGACACATGCATACCAAATTACAAATAAAAAATGTGCCCGTACACTACATGCTCTGTCTTTAGACCCTCTATATGGACAGGAAGAGCAACCATGGAGGGATCCATCTCCTGGACAGAAAGACATGCAATAGATGTTGTGTGTACATAGAAGAATGACACTGTCAGTATGAAGAACACCCATATATCTGGTTAATATCCATATTGTACGGATGAGATCAAATGAAACGGCTGAGGACCCTGAGCTGAACCATCAGTTTACACAGCACGGACTCACCAGGGGGGCTCGATAGATTCAGTTGGTTTGAGGATGCGCATATTGTGTGTGTGTGTGTGTGTGTGTGCGTGTGTCTGTATGTGTGACAAGGGAGGGATATTCAACCAGAAACTGCCGCTGATTTATTCTACACCCCTCCTCCAACACACACACACACACACATACAAGCACACGCACGCACTGTACCTCCCACGGGCATTCAGCCCTGAACGCATCTTTCCAGGGTTATAGGGGAATCGAGAGGGATTGTGGGTGGTGACACCAACATCTGACCTCAAAACATCATCTGTAATATTATCAAGGCTAATAATAGTATTGGATTGTTATAGTTAAATAGCCTGATGTCAGCGGAATATTGCTATTTGTCAACACAACTGACCGATGGAGGTAAATTGATTGATTGAATTGGTTCATATTGGTTCACATGGCACCAATTAAACTACCACAATTATATATTTTTCTGTTCAACAAAGCTTCATAGATCTAAACTTGATTAAAAAAAAACGTTCCTTTACGCTCACCTCCTTGTCCTCATTCTTCTACCATGCCTTAATCAATGTATTTATTTTCTCCCAGACTGCCTTTCTCCACAACTCCCTGTGTTGTATCCATCAACCATTTCTCTGGGAGTGAGCTACATCTATAAGCCTTATGGACTCTGCAGTCCACAGAGGAACCCCAGATGGTTCGACTGAATCTCCTGTTTCCTTCTCAAAGCAGAAGACGCATTTGTACTGTACTCCACGTCTGCATCTGTGAGCGTGTGTGCATGTATTAGTGGGTTTATAGCACAAAGCTAGACGTGGCGTTAGCCCGCAGGACAAACATATGTGACCGCCATAGCGGTGGGAGAACGGGCCTGATGGAAAAAACAGCCACAACCACTGGAACGCTCCTCTACTTTAATTGCAGTTGCGACCATTTTAAAGACCCTGGGTGCCGTCTGCTTCATTTCTACCCGGCCCCCACAGATTGCAGCACACCGGCTGACGATTCATCATGCTTTAACACCAGTGAGAGAAACAGCTTAGAAACCTGTCCAACCAGGTCGGCAAGCGGCAGAACTCTGACCAGTGAGTAACACGAACCAGATGGGATGTGAAAAGCAGACTGCGCAGTCTGCTGTAAGTTTAGCTGCATTCAATGATGTCAGCTAACGCTCAGAGCTCGGAGACGTGTGCTGATTCTGGCTCGGTCGTAAAGCCTTCAATGAAGCCAACTGAGCGGATGGTGGAACAGCTGTAATTGCAGACACCGGTTGAATTTTGAGCTTGGTGGTCAAGTGTTGCTGCATATGTTCCATTTAATATGTTTCTCTGCCTCTTCCTTGAGTGTGAATGTCCAGGCTAGTGTGTCACCTAAGAACAGCCACACTTCTTCCCTTTCCACCGTCTACTTTGCGTTTCAGGAATATGTGTGTTTGTGCATGTGTGGTGTGTGTGTGTGTGTGTGTGTGTTTGTGCCTACCTTATGGTTTTTGCCATGTCTGTAGACCATCCAGTCCTCTCCGTTGGTGCTGACTTCCAGCTTGAAGGTGGTCACATGGTAAGCCTTTTGAGTTTCCTTTGAAATGGCGCCTTGGGTGGCGATGCCTGTAAGGACCTTTAAAGTATGGAGGTCCACCTGTTGGCAGGGAGGACAGAGGGGGAAAAAAACAACATGAAGAAAATATTAAAGGAGGCAAACAAGCTGAGAACTTATAATGAACTGAAATCCCAACCACATTCTCCAACCTCAAAATCTAATGTTAAGCCAGAATCCAAGTCACATCCCTCCTGTTGAAACTTACAACAATAAATTGGTTAAAGATAGACACAAACCCATAAATATACACCTGGACTAATCAGCATCCATCTCTCACCTTCACCACTCTAGATTCCTCTCCTTCTGTTCTCTGTCTCTCTCTCTCTCTCTCTCTCTCTCTCTCTCTCTCTCTCCTTGCAGATCGATAGTAATGACCTGGGGCTCATTTTAATTTCCTCCCATACAATAGCCATAATCACCTCCCCATCCTGATTGTGGATGCTACGCTACGTGTCTGGCATGCTGCGAGCCATGTTGCATTATACATAGACATCATTATGCACTGAATGCAGGCTTCAAACTCCTTCCTTCCAAGGTCCCTCAAGTTGTGCATTTGTTTTGCTCCACGGTGCCCAACATGAGCCTATCAAGCAGAACAACGTAGCTCTATAAAGCAATTGGAAGTAACAAAAGAGACAGATTATTTGTCTCTTTGCTCACTCAAATTGTAAGATATATTATATTGTTGGGTTAATATATTTTAACACGACTAATGAGGACTTTTATATTTATATTTTGTACTTATATCTGGGGTCCAACCGCTATTAATGTACAGTGTGAAACCAGAAGTCAACGTTGATTTATCGAAGTGTATTTATTAAGTGTATTCCATAGTTATGTCAGCCCAAACCACAATCTTCCTAAACCCAAACAAGTAGTTTTGTTGCCTAGACCTTCCCAAGTTGTTTCCTGTAAGTACCGTAGTTTATTTACAAAAGACTGTATTTATGTAACGAGCGAATATTGACAGCTGTTGCTGAACATTTGCATGAATAATGAGGAAATCATTTCGTAATAAATCATGCTAATCGTTCAATGAATTCCACACATTCAGAAGTTACAATTACCAGGAACACAGCACACCTGCAACTGTTTAAACCCTCCGTTTTCATGAATGAAGTGCCCTGCTACGTTAAGATCCAAGCCTCTACTGTGCAGAACAACAGAGGCTGCAGACAAATGAAGAGCAGAAGATGAGAAAGGTTCCACTGTAGGTTATAACATTTATTCCCCACCAATGGAGCTGTTGAAACCTGTAGATTAATCAGAACGTGTGTGTGTGTGTGTGTGTGTGTGTGTGTGTGTGTGTGTGTGTGCATCCCACTGGGGTATACAGTAGTACAAAACACCAGGGGAGGTAAAATGCTGCGTTTGTTATCTGTCAGAGAGACGGGTGTTTTAGATTACTTCCAATACACACACACACACACACGCACACACACACACTCACACACACACACACACTTAGGGCCAGGCAGAGATCCACCAAGACAACTAATCGATGGTCCGGAACCGAGGAGAGGAGAGGACAAGAGTAAGGGAGTAAGGGAAATATGAGAGAGATAGCGAAAGAATAGAAGGAGGTGAAGAATGAATGAATAAGCGAGCGGGCGAATGAGAGAGAGAAAGAGAGAGGAGGCAGAGCGAGCGAGAGAGAGAGAGAGAGAGAGATATGCTAAGTGAGCCTGCCATGGGAAGGGTTCTCATCAATCACAGAGTTGTTAGAATAACGGAGCCACCAGAACTCACATCATCAATCTGCACCACACCTCACTGGACCAGCCCAGAATGGAACAGAACAGAACAGAAAAAGATATAATAGAACAGAATCTCATAGAATAGAACGGAATAGAACAGATCAAAATAGAGTAGAACAGAAAAGACTAGACACGCCTAGGATAGACTAGGATAGAATAGAATGGAATAGAGTAAAGCAGAATAGAACATGATATTAGCACAGCAGGCCACATCAGAGAAAGTGCCCTGGAGAGAGATTTGAACGACACACGTGGCTCTTGAGCCAACATAGCAACAACACACATGCCGGAGCTGCGTGGGCGCACATATCATCAAACACACACTCGAACATGCGCACGCATGAACACGCTCAGTTACAAGAGACCAGGGGGTGCTAGTTGGAAGAAGGGGAGGCATGTTGGCATTCATGACAGCTGCTTGTCAAGACAGGAGGCTGCACACGCACATATGCACAAACAACGATGCACACAAGCACACACACACACACACACACACACATAGAGGGGTCTTGCTCTCTGCAAAGCTTTAACGCAGTGGAACAGCTGAGAGCCTCAGTGGAACGCGGCGACCCGACCACAACACCAGTGACCAGAGAGAGACAACATGAGACTTTGCTCCCAATTCTATGCAGAGATTGCACATTTCACACACAATGATTCAGAATCCGAGGTCTTTTCATGGGTTGAGGAGCTTAATGGTCTTTATGTCGATTAAAAAAAAAGAAAAAAAAAAAAGGAATTCTGTGAACAAAATATGGAGTCTTTCAAGCGGTTCATGTTGAGCAAATTCTTTAACGTCAGCTAATTGTGAGAGCGGGGCGCAGAGAGTGAGCTGTCAGGTGCAGTTGAGGTGAAACAGGAAGGAAGAGACTGACGGGACCTTGGCCTCATGCTGCCTCTTGGCCACAGTCCCTTCCTGTGTTTGCTGGTCCAGAGTTTGGCCTCAGTAGAGCTCTGACAATCAGAACCGCCGCCGCTTCTATTCCAAATCTGTTTGTGGCTGTCTGTGATTGTTTCCCCGTGTCTACGAATGAACAGATCAGGTGCTCGCCCGGTTCTTGTCTCTTTAACCACACTGGCTCCTTTCCTGTTAACTGAGCCAACTTGTGGTCCTTTTCTCTTTACTCTTTTTTTTTTGT
Source organism: Cyclopterus lumpus (assembly GCF_009769545.1). Lineage (NCBI taxonomy): Eukaryota > Metazoa > Chordata > Actinopteri > Perciformes > Cyclopteridae > Cyclopterus > Cyclopterus lumpus. The sequence goes on along the minus strand of NC_046986.1, from coordinate 17,001,776 downwards.
GGAAGCAGCACACCTTGGGGTCGTCTAATCACAGGCTTTAGAGAGGATTGAATATGTTAGCTGTGCAAAAGAAAGCCTTATTCTTTGTAAGCTCCTCCGCGGTTTGACTGTGCTGCAGGATTTCAGTCTGGAAAACGGAGAGTGAAGCTGATGGCACCCGGACCAGTTGGCACAACCTTTGAAAAAACTTCGGACACCGATGAGTTTTGTGACTCACAATTTGCAGTGGACAAGACTGCGTCTGACATTGGGTACAGGACGGGTTCAAACTGATTAATAAAGGGAAATCATGGATAAGATTACACCTATTTTAAATTTTGTATCGACAATGAGTGCAGCAAAGACCCATGGGCAGTCTTTGCAGGGCTACGGGAAGGTGACACCCAACAAGATAATCTGTTGTTTATAGAAGGCATCTCACCGGAGAGCACCTCGCAGGCTGGTTTGAATTCATTTCTGTCTGAGGGGTGAGTAAACCTCACACTCCCTTTCCCCTCTCACCCAGACAGCCTCATAACTCACACTTGGCACAGGGATGGCAGGAAGTTGGCACTGTGATAAAATACGGGAAACAATGCCTTACCCAGGCATCTAGCTGCTAAACCTTGATATCACTACACCTCCCACTCACTCGCTCGCTTGCTCTCGCTCCCACACACTCACATACGCTGACACAAATATAGCCGTGGTGGAGTTATTATGTGTGACATGTCAACGCAAGGAGAAAAAAAAAAGATGCAATTAAAATAGGAGTGCAATCAGTTTTTTAGTTGAGGTGGAGAAAACTTTTTCAAGATTAAGATTCATGCATTTCAGGATTGGGATGTTGGATTTGTGCCAAAGAGGGGAAACGCCTCACAACTTGTATTAAAATAAGCTTTTGATGTTCTGCTAAATCATTTTTGTTTTTCAGTATTAGTGGCATCACTCTGATGTTAACAGTTATCATTAGTCATACACGGTCAATAACCATCTAACAATACAATATCAACTGCTCCCATGAAATATTTGTACAGCTTTTAATGCACTTTGTTTTTTAAATATGTACATATCATCTGTCACTATCAATATAAATCCTACATGCTGTACATAGAGTATATAGAATAGTTTAGAACTTACAGAACACTTTACTTGTGAAGACATTTTTATTTTATTGTGGGTCATTGATGCTAATTATATATATTATATCTATATATCTATATATATAGATATATATACTGTATTTGCAGTTATACAATCTATTTTTTCACCACTGGTGTGTTATTTAGTTAAGTTGTTTTTTAATTTTGGTTTCTGTGGATGTGCACACAAACTTTTGGCCAATAAAAATAAATAAACATTTATGTGAGTTCACAGACACGTTAATTAATGTTTCCTTATTATGTTAGTGTGCTCATGGAGATTAAGCGATCAGTTAAACTTTTTTTATATCTGTTCATATTCACATGTGAGTCATTGATTCAGGGTTGTAAAGCATTGATGTGTCCATGGCAACCTTATCAATGGCCTTTTCAGCGCAGCTCCAGGTAGCTAGACTCTTACCTGTATGTACTCCCTGTTGCTGTCTTCATTGGGCGTCCATCCGTTGTCATGGTAATTGAGGCGGGCCTGCCTCGGCAACCAGTGTTCGTCGTAGAAACTCGACGAGGCTGTGATCTGGTCATCTGTGATCTTTCCTGACTCCAGCCCGAAAGCATTACTACAGTGAAAAGCTACAAGAGGACGGGAGGAGAAGAGGAAGAGATTTACACCCACGTGCTTGCATATATTTATTTTTCTTTATTAAATAATAATAAAAGAAAACACACTACGATGTTACTTACTCTCACTGACTTCCTTGTGCGTCATGTTGTATCGAGCTGAGAAGCCATCTTTAGCCACAGCCATGTCAGTGTGGAAGGACAGAGAGAGAATCCCAGTAGATGATTGGATCTCAGGGGGCACCCTGGTCCCGCAGTATCGACCAATCAGAGGGCCGACTGTGGATCAAACAAGAGGTATTGGATTAGCCATCAGTTAAAATCATGTCTGAAATATGTCATCATATATTTATATATATATATATATATATATATATATATATATATATATATATATATATATATATATATATATATATATATATATATATATATGTCATTGTTTGGTCAATTTCTTTGTGATTCGTGATATGCTGGTTACACAAGACGTTGCAATGATTTTACTCATCCAGGTGTCAAGATGATTTAATATTTTTTTCATTCCTTCAGCAATCCTTTTAACCCATAATCCTCACATTTGTTTTTCTCTATCCTGTGTACTTGCAATGTATTTTTCTTTCTGCTGTTATCTTCATCACTCCTTCCTCCGCTGACATCTGCTCATCACTCCACCCTCTCATGTCATCACCTCTCTTCCCTCCATCTATCAACTCTATCTCTGGAGTGGACATGGTTTTACAATGTGTACTATACGTGTGTGTGTGTGTGTGTAAATCCTACTGCCCGCTTCTCTAATACCACAACTTGTACATGTCAACACAAACAGATGAGTGTGATTTAGAGCCGTGGGATGTGTGCGTGCTTGTGTGTGTGTGTGTGTGTGTGGATGGGTGGGAGCACAGTTAGTTGATTCATCCTGCTGCCCCCCCGACCTCTCTCTCTCTCTCTCTCTCTCTCTCTCTTACTCACACACACACACACACACAGCGATACTGTACACACACAAAGCGGCTTGTGGAGGAGGAAGGGGAAGAAAATAGCCAACAATCGATCAGAGCTATTGATTTTTTTGAAACAGGGCTCTTGAGCAAATAACGATAATAACTCTTTTCTTCTTGGTGGTGAGGAGAAAGAAAAAAAGAGGAAGAGAATCTCAAATCCACAGAGATGATTTCTAAAAATAAATGACCCATGTTTGCATAAATAAATATCCGGGCCAACAAATTGAATATATTTTTTTCTTCATATTTCTGGCTTTCAGGCAAAAATGGCTCCATTTCTCTTCCTCCCTCTGTGTTTATGAATTTAATTTCAGCCGCCTTACATATTGATAGAAGGCACATTCGTCCCTTGCCTGACCCCGGTAGATATACAGTAGTATATGTGGTAACACACACACACACACACACACACACACACACAGACACAAAATGATACCAATGCTTTGCTATGGATGGATGGGAAGGAGGAGCTTTGAGTTGGCTCCGTCATTAAACACAAACACACAAAACCAACATCAACACTTCAACACATTTTAAGCTTGTAAGAAACAAACATGGCCGAGCTCTTTTCCCGCTCGTCTTTCTTCTTTCCCTCTCTTCCTGCTCAGGACTCTACACGCCTGCAGAGGTTGAAACTAAGTCCTTCACCTCTGAATCTCATCCTGCATATTTCCCTCCCTTTCAACCTCCTCCCACTTCACGTTACTTTGCTTCCTTTCCTTTTCATCCGGAGTTCCTTCTTGTTGTCTCTCACAGAGCGTAAGCCTCTCTTTCTCTTCCATCCCTCTGTTTTTGCCTTTCTGGTCATCTTTATTATTATTATTTTTGATTTTCAACTTTGCTTAACCTCTCTTGTCTTCTATTTAATCCCCTGAAAAGTGGCAAAGACGTCGTGGCGTTTTCCTTTTCTCTTTTAACCTCCTTAGTTTCCTATCTGACTTTTCTTTCTTCCACAGGCTAAAAATACAGTATATGTACAGGAAAGCTATTAATAAGGAGAGACGCAGCATTGTTTACTCTCCTTTGCTACTAATGCTGTTCAGTCTTTCATGCCTGTATTAATAAATAAATAAGCAATTAAAAAGATCTCCTAACAAGTTATTTGATTTGTACACAACAAACAACAACAAAAATCTATAATCAAAACCAGAATAGAATAGTATAAAATATTTATTTTCCTTCCTCTTCTATTCCAGCTTCCTGAACTCCTACAGTTCCTCCTATTTCTCATATTTTTCACAGTGCTCTTCTGGCCTTCCTTTATTCATCTCAACTTCTCCTTCCTCTGTTCCAGTCTTCCCAGCAAGTGGAGAACCTTTCGCTGCCCTTCCACTGCTCCTCTTTTTCTCTATACCTCTTCCATCTCTTGGAACTAGCTCCAAGTTCTTTGGACCTTAGTTTTCTTCTTCTAAACTCTTCCAGACCTTCGAGGAGCTCACCCCCCCCCCCCCCCCCCCCCCCCTGTTTCTCCCTCCTCTCAGCAACTCCTATTTTATTTTCCCCTTGACACTTTCTGTTGTTTCTCCACAGCAGGTGCCAACATCCTGCCTGTAAGCTTCGCTTTCATCCAACGCAGGTCTACTAAAATAGGTGCTACTCCACCTCAGTCAATAATGATGTAGGCAGGGCAGAATACGCACCGTTTAAAAATGTGTGAAAGTGAATTGGCTGAATTATTGTGTAACACCTTCATCGAGATTATCTACACCAAAAATGGTTGCGACACCTTCGTTGTCATGGGCTCGTGATCGTCGTGATCGATAAACATGCTTGGTTGGTCGACGTCTCACCTCCCGGGAGCCCGTCCCACACTTCCAGCCAGTCGTACTTGCAGTCCCCCTCTCCGCCCGGCAGGGGGTCGTTCTCCAGGTCAAAGGTGAGGAAGGTGAGGGTCACATCCATGCTGGAGGGCACGATGATGATGAAGGAGCACTCCAGGTTGTGGGGGTATTTGTCGGGGAAGCCCGGGGACTCGATGAGACCCGTGGGACTGGTGAAGTTACGGGAACAGTCTGAGCCTGTGACGAAGACGCAGACACAACATGGATATTAAGAGACATTCAAGAAAAAAAGCATGTATCTAAAGCAGTGTGACACCGTAGACTGTGATTATACTTCAAAGTGACGATATTATACAGGGCAGCCACTCAGAAGGTGCTTTCAAACTGAATAAGTGCAAAACTATTTCATTACTCCCAGTACAGATAATTCAGCTTTATTGACCAGATAGAAGGAATCGGGCTTCACATTATGTACTTTAAATGCAGCTCGTAAGAATGTTGGAAAACATGTCGAAAATGTATTTAGGGCACAACAACAGTAGTTTTATGTGGACGTGAATCTTGTGGGTAGAATTCTGAGCCGAGAGGGATGTAACCTCAAAATGACCATGTAGGGAATATGATTCATTGATATGCAGCGGATCCAGGTGTTCCAGCTAAAAAACTAAAACACAACATGCATTTTGTCTAAAGCAGGCTTTTAAAGCAGCAACACGGTATTTTATTTACACGCTGTCCTCTGTAAAGACAAGGATACAGCAGAGTAAGAGCCATTGAGTGCCAGAAAGCCGAAGTCTGGATGTCCGTAACAGAAAAATGCATCTGCCCGTGTAAATAAAGTGCACAGATGCTGCATCCCTACTAGCGACCTGGGGGAAATGCAGGGACAACCTCAAAAGAGATATTGCTCTTAGCGTTAAAAAAAAGAGATTGAGGAACTTCAGAGAGGCAGAAGAAGAAAAATCTATGTTGTAAGGAAGTAACAACGGGCCCCAGTGGTTAATAGTTATGAAGCACACATAGCATTGTATTGTCTCGTCACATGATCAAATACACTTGATATTAGACAAATTAAACATACATATCATCAATATATCTTCATTGCATATCTGTACATGACAAAAATACCAACGAAAATATGAAATCCTTCAATTAAGTTGTTTTCTAATATATACAAAATAAAATAAAATAACGAAAGTGTCTGATTTCTTCTTTGAAAACAGGTGTATTTCCAAGATAGCAATTTGATTAATTCAAAAACCTGTCCTCTCTACATTCTCTGTTTACATGTATGCTCCTGAAACAAATAAAGACAACAAGTAATCAAACTGAGCTTGGAGAATGCTATTAACAAAGAGACATGTAGAATCTGTTGACACACACACACACACACACATGTGCACACAGTGATCTGGGGGTTAATCTGGGGCTCTTCATTTCTGAATGACTGTAATACCCTCTCTATTAATACTGACTCACACATTATGGAGTGGATGTGGTCGCACCAACTGGACCATTATTCCAGTCCACCCAGCCATGTATGACCAAAACACCCACCCAGACAGACACACACACACAACACACACACACACACACACACACACACACACACACACACACACACACACACACACACACACAGTCTAAGCTTCTTATAGTAACCTATTTCTCTCCAGTCTGTTTGAATGTCTGCTATTGTGCTTGCATGAGTAAATAAAGAGAAAGTGAATATGAACACATACAGAGAGAGTGAGTGTGTGTGTGTGTGAGAGTGTGTCTGTGTGTGTGTGTGTCTTCTGGCATGCAAAGTGCATTACAGTAAGACACATCTGAGCGTGTCCATGTCCAGTAACAAGCTGTATACATCGGACATGTTTAAGCCCTAGTTTTTATTTGTCTCACGACTATGATATTAATCAATACAACTGTCTGCTACAACTGAAGAAATTCGCCCAAATGTATAATTTGGTTGATTTATGTTGTAGTTAAAGAAATGAATGGTGCTCCAAACTAAATGTTCCCAATTGTGTTTGCTAATCTATGTGAATGCCTTACATCTATGTGATCATACATTTCCCACTGCAACCTGCAGTCTATTTTTAGTGAGACAGAATTTTGTCTCGCTAGATCTGTGTTTGTCTGTGTTTTTTCGCTCCCACTTTCTACTCTGATTTACTTGTTATCGTGACCTTCTCCCTCGTGCAACGATCTCAGAGACAAGCAAACACACACTGTCTCTCGCTGGGTTCCCCTTGTGTCTGGCCCCCCTGCAGAGTCAGTAGCTGGATAGCGTCGATCTGAGAGACTGTGTGTGTGTGTGTGTGTGTGTGTGTGTGTGTGTGTGTGTACGCCTGACCAGTTCTGTTGCCTGCAGCACTTTTTCCCTTCTCATTACTTCATGTTCATGAACATTGCAAAAACACTTGTGCCCTCCTTTCTCTTTCTGTCCCTCCTCATTCTCTCTCAGTCTCCACCTTGTCCCTCTTCTTTATTTTTAAATTATACTAAAACCCCACAAAGAATGTATTTGAAATGTGTTTAATACTATTCAAAACTGCTTGTACTCTCTTCTGTAGTACATTTAAGTACAGCTGTCTTTTTTCTATGACTTTTGTTCCACTCAACTTCTCTCCTCATTCATTTCTCCTTCCATTTTTTAGAATTGTGCATCCCCTGCTTCCCTCCTTTTCTTTCCGGTTCTTTCTTACACTATTCTCTCCTGCTGTTCTTTTTTCTACCCTCATCCTATAAATCTTTTCATCTTCCTCAGCTCCATCATTCCCTTCCCTCCCACTGTCTCATTTCCTATTCTTTTCTCCTCACTTCCCATCTGTTTGAATTGGATGACTGTGAAAGACACACGTGTTTCACTATGGGGTAAGGTTGGAGGAAGTGTGTGTGTGTGTGTGTGTGTGTGTGTGTGTGTGTGTGTGTGTGTGTGTGTGTGTGTGTGTGTGTGTGTGTGTGTTGCTGGGTAGATCTGGCGCTGGTGCTTATGGCTCACTGATTTTGGGGAGACAGGACAAGGTCTGTCAGTCTGTCTGTGTGTGTGTGTGTGTGTGTGTGTGTGTGTGGCGAGAATGCAATTTGGTCTATTTCCTATATAAATGTGTGCGTGTGCGGTAAGCTGCGTAAGCTGTTTTTCATACCAATGGGCTATTAGTCGGATCAAACCCACAATTATTCCCCATTCCCTCCACCTTGTGTTAACGCACGCACACACAAATACACACATACATTAGTGCACGTGTAGAGGTGACTCTACATAAACACTGACAGACGCACACACATTGCAGGCCCACACACAGCTCCAAAGATGCTTCAAAACCACAGCTTGGTTTTTCCCAATGTACGGTTAGATTCCAACTTAGTGTCTTTTGAGTCGGCTGCTCGTGGTGCTGAAACTATTCCGATTACATTTCAGCTTCTGTCACAGAATCACAGCAGGGATTTCCCTCCACAACAAACTGACTATTCAACCAAATAACCGCTGACATATAAAAATCAAACTGTCACAAGAAAACCACATCTTCAGCTATTTCAATGCAATTTGCTAAAAGCTGCAGCACAACATTACTTTGATGATGTAAATCAGGGAAATATTTGCACATTTAATATCGAGTTTGACATCTTGGATCACTCTCTGTGTGCCATTACCCAAACGTTGGTTATATTCTAATATATAGAAACAAACCAATTTAAACACATATTTGTCAGTAGAAATATCTGCCAAATTCATCTGTCACATTATTCCCATTATGAAATGCCCATTGGTATGAGATGGCATAGTGCAAAATATCCTAAATGTAGGCAATGTAGGTTAAGCCACTATTTTAGTCAAGATATATGACAATGTGGCACAATATGCTGCACTGCAGACCACAGAAATGATCCCATTTCTATTTCAGGCTAAGGATTGTTTAGAAGTCATAACTCTGCTGTTTGTTTTACATTAGCTCTACCACAGAGCACCTTTCGCTCCTCACTGGGTCAGATCTGGATCCACTTTCCTCAATGAAAGCCAAAAGGAGGGAGGAGCAAGCAATCTGATTGGTTAGACTGTGTAATAAACTGAGTTGATGGGGAGTCGGACAGAGGCAGAGAGGAAGTGCCTCAAGGTATTTGGTAGAAAGTAAACAACAGCAGTTATTGGAAGGATTGTCACGATAGCTTCCACATTACACCGCCTGAGGAGAGTGTGTGACTGTTCGCACAGTTTCCACTGTGGGAACTCGTTTCTCATTTAGGTCAAAAGCTGTCGAGGAAAAGTGTTAATATTTAAGGTGAAGAATTGTTTTTTGGTTAAGTTTAGGTTTCAGGCTTGGGGGTTATGCATGACGTGGTTGTATTTAAAGGAAAACTTTACACACAAACATACCATTTGTTTCAATTACTCACCACTTCCTCAATAACCTCAACTTGTGAAAGAAAACTGTTTTTCTCGAGCAAAGATTGAGAAAACAGAGAAAAGTCTTGATGAATTGTTAGTGGAGGCAGTGTTTAACAACAGCAAAACTATATCAAAAACATCATTTTTAAACAATCACACAACTCGTGCAGTATAATCCAAGTATAATGTAGGTTTTGCCATGAAGGCATGCACACACGTTTTCTTTAAGGTAATGGATTCACAAATGGTCATTTTGAGGGTGAGGTATATCTTAAAGCTTAAAATAAGTGTCATAAGTGACAAAAATAGGTGGCGTGAGGTCGTGTTAGCGAGTTAACGTTTACGTGCAGACTTGCTGCCCTGCATTCATGAGTAACCGTCCAGCCGGCATCACTGCATTCATGTGTGTGTGTGTGTGTCTGTGTGTGTGTGTGTGTCTGGAGAGTTCTGGGTCACCATAACAGCTGGGGGCACACGGCCTAGACAGTGAACGCTGATTGGTCGCCCCATTCTGGCGACTGTGCTCCTATTGGCTTGGATTTTACTACAGTATCCATAGTGACAGAGCTGTAAACAAAAGAAATCTGGCACGTCTATGTGTTTTTGTGTTTCAGTGTTTTTTGAGCTTCGCCAAGTCCTTCATTTTGATGTCTATTACTATGCGTGCAGAAGGTGTTTTTTCACGTGTATGTGCCAATGCCTTACATGCCCATATATTTATTTGTTCTTTATTTTCTGCAAACGTTGAATGTGTAATAGACACAATGCACATGTCTGCCTCTGAGTTTTAGGTTAATGTTTTTCATGGTAAATTTGTGTGTCTGTCGAGACGGCTAATCTTTGAGGGGTACAGTAATTAGGACACCCAGAGCATGGGGGACAATCTCCTCCAGCGTGCACACACACACACGCACACACTCATTTCATTAATCCAAAACACAGACCTTAGTAACAGGAATAGATTGTGGCAGAGCCCCCTCCCCTAAATATTCAGCAAGGGGGAGGGAGGAATACCATTATTATTAGAACATAACCATTTATTATAAAAATAAAAAATATTTAGACAGTTCAGCTTGAGGCTAAACAGTATAACACACAAACACACACACACACACACACATCTAGTCCCCCACAGAACCAGACATTCTGCGGCACTTTCCAGGACCTACAGTATGGCAGCAGCTTGAATGCTCCAAAAGGCTCCATTATTACTGCCAAGGAACGCTGAGCATGAAAATACACACAAACATACAAACACTAAGTTACACAAACAGACAAAGTAGAGGAAGTCCAGTATATGCTAATGTCTAATTGATCAAGCAGCTGTCCCTCCAACCAGAGGTCGTGCACTTGATGGTAATGAGGTATGATTCCCTCCTAATAGAGCTCATGCCCCAAAACAACATGTGTTGACATTCACGTGACAAAGCCCTCGTGGCTTCCAAACAAAATGGCGGACTTTAACACAGGCAACCATGGTTAATTTGTAATTTCATACCGATAATCAATTTTTGTTTTTACATTGACCCAATTAACAAAGTCTCACCAAAACCACGATGTTCACTCACATTATTATTCACAAGTATGAATTTGTATCCAAACCATGATGTTTCCCTGAAGTCATTTTTGTGTATAAATCGATATCTAACCTTAATCAGGGGGTTAAAAGCTGCAAGGAACCAATTATATCATCATGCCGAAAGAGGCGTTATAAAGCCGTGGCAATGTGAAAATATTTTGTGTAATTCCAACATTTCCAACTTTAACTCTTTTTATAAACAGCAGTAATGTACAAATAATGTGAGACGAACATTTGCGCTGAATTACAAACTACTGTAAACGTAGAGACTTCATCTAAATGCTTCCCATGAAACTGCCGTAATCATATTTTATGTCCGGTATGTTGGAGAATGTCATACGTCCAAGATCAATTAATTGATTCACAAATCTCTCTCTCTCTCTCTCTCTTTCTCGGGTGCGAGGGTGTGAACACTAACACCCTTGTGTCCATCAGGTGGACTGTGTCAAGCACAAAAGAAACACACCCACAATCAAACAAACACACACACACACACACACACACACACACACATACACACAGACAGAAAATCCCAACAGACTGGTGCCAGAGTGAGAAACACCGACAACCGCACGTGTTGTGTTAGTAACTTCAGCCCTCAGTGTGTGCGTGTGTGTGTGTGTATGTGTGTGTGTGTGTGTGTGTGTGTGTATGTGTCTCAGGGGAACAGGGCTCAGGACTCAATTAAGAGGGTATGTGTGGAATGCTTTCAGGGGGAACGGGACGAGATGGCTGTGGGGCCGACACTATGCGTCCCTCTGTCTCACTCGCCCTTGATCTCAATTGGTCTCACTTTGGCTGACCCATGGCAGCGTGAAGGGGAGCGATGTCAAGCTCTCACACACACACACACACACACACACACACACACACACACACAAAGTGCCATGAAGGGGAGAGATGTCTCGCCTGGTCAGTCTAAAGGGCTCTCAAGGGTCCTCTGCTGTGTCTCTCGTCTCTTTCTCTCCGTCTCCCATGACACCAGGGAGATAAACGAGGCCTGGTCACCTAATGAAGCATGTTGAGTCCTCCATGAGTAGCTTGTAATACGGTTACTAATGGCCTCTTTGTGAAGGTGCAATCTAAAAGGTGCTTATAAAATCCTGTTCACTTTTGTTAAAGTGTAAACAGACAACGTTTCAACTCCCCCATCCGTTTCCAAGTGTTATTTTTGATGACGCCGCTTTCGCAAATATATTAATACCACTTTTGGTTTCCCTCAGAGCTTAGCAACTGCAACAGTAGAGTACACACTGCATTTTGTTTTCCACAGTGACTTTCAGTTCTGCCGTTTTCTGGGGAAAGCAACCGCAAAGAGCTTACATTGACACACTTTGGTAGCTGTGCATATAGCTACCGATAGCTATGGGGAAAACATGAACGCTAGCCTCTTCCTGTTTTGGTTGCGCAATGGTTGATGCAACCAATAGGCTTAATTTTCCTCGGAGATCTCACCCGGTGGCATGCAGTGTTGCAAAGTGAAAGCGAGACTCATATTACCTTGCAGCTGGAGTGGTTTAGGTGTGTGTGAGATGACACGGAGAAAGTGACTGTTCATTAAAAACAACAATGTCTGCTCCTAATGAGGTTAGCGTAGATTCTACAACAGCATCCGTTGTATCAGCACTGGAAGAGGCTTTCTTCATTGACAGAAGAGCAAAGAACGACACTGATGGCTTTTCTCGATGGAAAAGATGTCTTTGCTCGTCTACCAACTTCAGCAAGTGTTTAAATGACAGATGGTTCATCCAATTATCTGCCAAGTATTTTTTATTTTTTAAATTGCCTGCCCTCTTTCAGTTTCCAATGACGCCTTCTCAGATGGTTCTGTGTAACAAACTCTCTGGCATGTCAGGTTTATAGGGAACCAACTTAAACGTCCATGGTGTCATTATTCTACAGCCATTACATTTTGCAAAAAAATCTAAACAAAAAAAACGTTTCTTTTGCCACTTTAAGTCTGTCCATGTGTTGGGGTCATCTACAGGGATAATAACCCTCTTGCGAGTCTTGGATTATTAAAATATAGACTTTAGGTAGAGTAATACTATGCAAAAGGAAAACTTTTCTAAGCCACAGTACAATGTCACAAGCTGGGGCCTGACTATCACCTTGTCTGTAATGTAGTTGTTATGTACGTAGTTAGTATTTAGTATAGTAATGTTATTTACAAGTACAAGTGAAAGACAAAAAAAACTAAAACAAAGGAGCAACAACTTACCGGTTTTGAAGATTTCGTAGCGCAGTGAAAAGCCCGCCCCCTGGTGGGCGTAGTCCGAGACAAACTTTATGTGGAGAGAGGGCCCGGACGATATGATTGGTGCAGGGGCGATGTTGCTGCAGTGCTTCCCCAGTAGGTCGGCCGTCTCCGAGTTCCCATCATGGATCTCTACATAGTCGTACCTGCAGAAGACAAACAAATATCATTGAATAAGATTTGCAGCACGTCTAAACAGTGATATACACATATAAATTTCAGTAAAATGTAATAACACGGGGGCATTAATAATCTACGGTGCTAAATATGTACTACTGTACATGCTTGATGTACAGACATTTAATGAATGTACTGATGAGGTGTTTCGTGGAAGAGGGGAGACGAGACTTTAATTTCAGGAGGAGGAAATTGTTAAATCCTTTCAAGCTGCTTTGCCTCTGATGTTATTAGTTTTTTGTTCTTTATTAGTTTTTTCATCTGGCAGGCAGATCACATTTGTTTTGGCAACAAAACGGAAGCAATGAGACTTTTTGCATTCGTCAGTGACTAGAAGGACTTCTGAAAACGCAGCTACTGTCAGCCGAAGCATCGGGAGTCATTACAATTCAAATGAATGCAGCAGAAGACATTGGTAGTTCACAGACGGTGGAGGAAGAAAAGAACCACCTGCATTGAGGCAACAGAGAAAGAGAGACCGTTTCAAAATTCAATAACTGCACTGTAATCGAGTGATTATATACCCCAACTGCCCCGGGCTTCATGGTCTACAGAACATCATTTTATGGATTATAACTATATTATAATACACACAAAAGGAGAGCGTGGATGTAAGATGGCGTGCTTCCCTTGAGCTCGCATGCAGAAACAGTGGTGTCACATGTGTGCTGAACTCTAGAAATTCATAAGAAAAAACGATTCCCAATGTCACACAAACCTTATGTTTCTGTCAATTAGAAGTTTCATGATCTTGAAGCAAAGCGTTGCAATACTTTAGTAAGAAATTAAAAGTAAACAAGTCCTGCATTGTGCACGAAAATTTGCCTCAATGGGTTTTGTTGAATGTCACACGAGGGCCAAAGTCAGTGTGAGAGCTTCTTGAACTACGGATGCACCCTACCTTCAGCCTTTGATGCTAGAAAAGGATTAATCTGGAACAAATGACTCCAGTTTACATCCTTATCCAGGTCTAATTCAATAATGTTTGTGGCTCAGCCTCGGGGCCCTCAGTTCTCAGAGAAATTCCCATTTTCCCCTGTTTACAGTGGATTTAGGTCAGTTGAGCATTTACCTAGTTCTTCTTTCCTTGGAGATATCTCACACTTTATGCAGACTTTAAGAGGGGCTATGGTGTAATACAACTAATCATATTGGTACTAAATGAAGGAATCGATGGAATATAATGTACATGGATTCCTCAGTACGAAACACTAAACACAAGTTTATGGGAATATTATTGGCATCAAAGTAACAGTCAACTTGTTTATCGGTCTTTTCATACATCGGTCATGATTCAAATGGGAATTTACCTAAAACTACAGACAGAAAAGCAGAACGACTGCATGTAACTCCTTTTATCCAGAAGGGGAACTTTCTGAATCTATTTTTATTCCCATTTCTTTCATGTTTTCTGACCACACATGTTAGGACCTGTCTCCGGACCCGGAGTGTTGCCTCCGTGTCTGGATACCAAACACACACCTGCCTGGCTCTGAAATAGCTTCTTGGAAAAAAATTCCTTGAGCGACATAAAGTTTGAATCTAAGTTGAGTGACTTAAATTTCAATTATAGGGTTTCTCTTATGGCTGGACTATTTGCACACCTTCATCCATCATATCGATCAGTTCTGACCCCTGTGGGCCTCTAAGAGCTCTCATATTGAGCGTTCGACATTTCTCTAAAGTAATCAAATGAACATGCCTCAACCCTGAGGAACACACAGTATCTTGTCTTTTCCATCCAGTTTAAGAGATACGCTTTAAGTACAACCAACATTAATTGACTTTTATTAAATACCATAAACCAGCGACCAAAGGACAGTGACTCAACAGATGAATGCAAATTCCATGTACCATAGAATGTTAGTACTACTACTACTACTACTACTACTACTACTACTACTACTACTACTACTACTACTACTTTGTCCCCACACTGGTGACTACTGTAATAGTGATACACCGCAGACAATAGCAGCAGATTCAAACGAACCCTCATAGCTCCTTAAGAGGCTGTCATGTCCAAAGATGAGAACTCTATTGGGCATAGACACAGTGTGATGTGTGTTTAGAAACAAAGGAGTGTGTCTTTTTTTGCTCTGTTTCTCAGCGTGCATGCGCATGCAGTTTGTGTGTGTGTGTGTGTGTGTGTGTGTGTGTGTGTGGGTGTGTTTTCTGTCTTTTTCTGACAGGTGAGCAAGCTCCTGACATAATGAGGGTCATACACCTCCCACTCTCACATCATGCTTTGTGTCTGCTTTGCGTAGAACTATGACACCACAGTCATGACGCAAGCTGTCACTGCACTGTGAGCATGTGTGTGTGTGTGTGCCTGCATACGTGTGTATGTGTCGCAGTTCCTGTCAGATTTTCCCAAGAGAACGCTTCATCCCGGCGACAGTTTCCTCCTCCTCTTTTGTGAAATGACAACTTTGTTTAACGGCTACTCGTGTATCCTGACAAGATCTCCTTTTTCTCCTCCTCCTGGCTCACTCTATCCCTAATTATCTTTCAGCGTTTTACTTTCTTAACGCTGTCTTTTTCCCAATCATTCTTTGATTTCTTCCTGATCTCCCTCTGTCCCCTTTTCCTCTCGAGCTTTCTCTCATGTGCCATCAGACGCATAACCAGTGGCCGAGAGCCAATGTGTGGGCGACAGGAGGAAGAGATGGGGGAGAGAGAGGACGTTAGAGTTCATGAATATTTGAATTATAAATCCCCATTTATTAACAAAGCTGAGCGGATAGATGGGTGGACGGGTGCAGGGAAAGATGGATAGATTTATAGATTAACTTGACAGTTAATCGATCAATCTATCTATACCGCGACAGTTCTTGAGCAGACTCATAAACATCTTCCAAAACTCTGTTTTTTTTACAGATTCCTCCACTCCACGGCTGTTGAGGAAAGCTCTATTTTGGGGTGTGGCAAAACTAAGAGAAACAGATCCTCAACTCAGCCGGCACAGTGTGGACTTGGTCAGAGAGAGAACATGACACTGCATTCACCGTGCCAACTCCTCCCCTCGGACAGACAGAGACAGGTGTCCCCTCCATCCCTTCCTCCCTCCCTCCCTCCCTCCCTCCCTACAGCCTGAAAGACACACACAGCCCCTTCTAAGTCAGTACACACACGTACACAAGAGACCTGCAGAAACACACACTTTCGATCTCACACATAAACACACTGGATCACACAGAGCCGGTGGCCGTGCGCTCAGATGGATCTGCAGAGGGGTTTGAGGTTTCCTACAATCTGTCTCTGTGTAGGAGGGACACAGCTTCCAACAAACTGTTTAATCCCATCACCATCTCTCTCTCCCTCTCTTCTCCCCACAACATGTTTCGCTGCAGCCAATCAGATTTTTCTCCGACTTGCCATAGGGAATGACAAGAAGTTCATTTCTCCCACCCTTTTACACAAAATGCTCTTGTGTACGAGCTGCTTCTTCCTCTCTTAAAATGTGTCACATGAGCGGTTACAGCTGTAAAAATAGGCAAGCATTTGTGATGGATCGCAATCACAGATTGAGGATTTAAAGCTTAATAAAACAATTGACACCATGATTGTGGTGTGTGTGTGTGTGTGTGTGTGTGTGTGTGTGTGTGTGTGTGTTTTGGGGGGGTAGGGCTGTTTCGTGAGCGAGAAAGCTCTCCAAAGCCTGTAGGACGTGAATTAAGGAAAAGGTTTGGTTACGGATGCTCTTCCACCCCTCGTCTCTCCTACTCCTCCCTTCTGACTTGGTCTTAATTGCTTTTCCCACTTCTCTCTCTCTCTCTCACTCTCTCTCTCCCTCTCTCTCTCTCTCTCTCTCTCTCTCTCTCTAGGTCGGGAGTTGTCTTCTTACACCTGCACATTTCTTTCAAACATCAGGGTTGCCCTTAGTGTGTCTGCAGTCACACACACACACACACACACACACACACACACACACACACATGCACACACATGCACGTACACTAATCAGAGCTGATAGCAGCCCAGACTTGTAGTAATGTGTTTCAGTGTTTTCTCGCTGTTGAGAAAAAGAGAATGAAAGTCCCTTAACCTAAATATTGGCAAGAAATCCAGGAAGAGATTGATTATTACTCGGTTATAGTAATCTTAGAATTACAGGAAAACCTTCAACTCAAGCTCGAACAATCTTTGGTGTTGAAAAACATTGATATGTCAAAAATTGTGAATCGGTCAAAATGTATTGTATGTGTTTCGTTGTCTTACTTTTCTAAATGCTTGTGCAGCAAATACAGGGAAGGTCCACACCCACTTTGAACTGAACTGATTAAACTGAAGTTGTTTGACTATCAGCTAACTAAGAGCACAAAGTGAATTATGACATTAACTGCAGTTCAAGAGATTCACTGGAGTTTGAAATGAATGTTTCTACAAACTATGAATGGGTTTAATTGAGGGAAGATAGAGGTCAGGGTTAGTGTTCGGTGGTGTGTGTGTGTGTGTGTGATTGTGTGCGTCCTTTTTTGTCCACGGTTAATCTCGCATTCGACTGCAGCAAAGGGCACAATATCTTGGGGGGCCGGGTTATGGCTGCTCGTAGTTATGGTGGCTCAGACTTCAGAACACCTTTTATTACATGTGTTATACTGCCATTGACTGCCTGCTTGCTCTTCACCACTAGTGATGACGGCTTGTTTGGCAAACTGCTAGCGGCTAACGAAGCTACCGGTGTCGACACACCGTTGTACCTGAACGAGTTTAGCTTTGTGTTTTGGCACAATTTTATAAAGTGTATTTTACAACGACCTCGAGCCCCGTTGCATCGCTGCTTGTTTTTTGAGTTTGAAGTCTGTTTAACCACGATTCACAGCACTGGTTGTAATCATTAGCACAATACAGCAGAGCTTGTTGCAGACACACCTCGTGGAGATCGGCACTCTTCTGAGGGCACCTTTCTAGTTACCTTCGCAAAATACTTTTGCGGAGGTTATGTTTTGATCGCTGTGTATTTATTTGTAAATATGTCTGTTTGTTATTCGCATAACTCAAAAAGTATTAAACCGAATCGCATGAAATTTGGTGGGATGATTGGCTGTTATCCGGGGACCATTTGATTAGATTTTGGGAGCGATCGGGTCAAGGTCATGAAAAGGTCAAAATCGTATTTTTATCATAACGCGGTAAATTTTTATCCAATTGGCATGCAACTAATGCCAAAATGTTCAGAATTCAATGCCCGATCTTGTGATATACGACATGATACAATGACGTCATAACCCTTCTTAGCGGTTGAGGGTCGAAGGTCAGGGGGGGTCACGACCTTGCAAAATGTGCGGGGTTTGTCATAACACAGTCAATTCTTATCCGATTTGCAGGAAAACAGCACCAAAATGTTCACTGTTCTGTTCCCCACCCTCTCATGCAACATACAAAGGTCAAAATCATAAATCAAGGCTGATGTTCATACATAATTCTTTTGTGATGTTTACCACAATATCTGGTATCAAGTTACATCAATTTACTGTTCCCCACACTCTCATGCCAAGTACCAAAAAGTGGCTGCGGCGAAGGTATGCGCTCTACCGAGTGCCCGTTCTAGTTATTATATGTTTAGTAGTTGTTGTTTTATTCAACTTTGCCATCTGCTCATGCACATTTAGCTAAAAGAGATGTAAACGTGTTCAGGGGAACTGAAACTATGAGTCGATTCACACCCGCTTTCCTTCTCCAGTCATGTGAATGACGCATATATTCATTTTAAGGCGGTTAGTAAAACTGGACTGTTGGGCTCTCTGTCAGGACAAGAACCGCTCTGTAGCTGGAGGATTCAGCCGAGTCTTCTCTGACTGTTCAAAGATGCTTCCAGCTGCACTGATGATTCCCATAAGGCATGACACCGGCTCTTGTTCAGCAGCGGCGACTGATGTTTCTCACTTGCTCCTATTATTCTCCTCTATACTATATACGTCCCTGGAGACAAAGAATCTCAAACACTCACACATTCATGAGTAACCATTTTACAGTATTTGAAACACAGAGCATGAAAGAGAATATTCTAAATGTTCACAGACAGCGCGTGAACACCAAATACAAGCTAAGGCAGCCGCTTGCATATTTATATTGAATTTTGAATTAGGAGTCCATACAGTCATCGTAGCTATTGTCTCAGACTAAAAATTGGTTTGTACTAATCCACTATTTTCATTAGCACCAAATTGAATCCACAGTAAGTGAATCATTGTAAAACATGTTCTTTGCATGGACCTGTGTGGGGGGCCTGAACCACTAAAATGTTGTGTTTTAATGGGTTATGCGTTAGTTAAAGTTCATGAATACATGCTCACCCTCTGTATAGATAGTATATTCATATGTGTAGGAAAAGCAGCCGTAGACTGTCTGTCACTGAAGCAGTTAATAGAGAGTGACTGACTTCACTGTTATCAAGTAATAGGGCTATTACTGCAGAGAGATGGACAGTGTGTGTGTGTGTGTGTGTGTGTGTGTGTGTGTGTGTGTGTGTGTGTGTGTGTGTGTGTGTGTGTGTGTGTGTGTGCGTGTGTATGTGTGTCCAGCAGTAGTCTCCAGGACAACCAATCGATTCCTCATTATGGCTTTAACACACATTGATCAGGGTCAGTCCTTCAAAGACACACACAGAGGCACACACTCTCAGTCATTACAGTAACAGACATTGATCAGGACCTTCTGGGCCTCAGGGAGTGTCTGCAAATCAGACTACTGATATTATCATCATTACCTGAAAGAGTGTGTGTGTGTATGTGTGTGTGTGTGTGTGTGTGTGTGTGTGTGTGCATGTGTGTGTGTTTGTGTGTGTGTGTCATAAACGGGGAGAGGTGTCGACTGCGCTGCTCAAGTTTTGAGCGGCTTCCTTTTTTTATAACTTCCACTTGCATATAAGTGTGCCTCAAGTCGACTAAAGCTCACACATCAAAGCCGCTGTATTGGAAGAACTCAAAGAAGTGCCTGCTGGACTTAACTATCAACCACAAACGTGAAGTAAAGCCTAATACCTCATGCTGCTGACCAGTCAGAGCTAATAAATCTGTAATAGGCATGCGCTTGAAGTGAACTCTAACATTTGTAGTTTCATATTGTTTCAGTATATTGATTGCCTGAAGGAAATTGTTGCTGAAAGTTATCCCACGGTGCTCGCTGGCACAACAATGATGTGATCGCGATCACGACTGTATAAAGGCGCGGTTTGCATCCCTGCTCAGGCAACTAAGAGGAACTTTGATTTATCATGAACCTAAACTGTGTCGTACGGCACATCTGGGCCCGAAGGTGTTCTCCTTCCTCCTCCCTCTGTAGCTTTCTAATAACATCGTCTCTCAGCGTTGTGCTCGGGATGCTTGTCTGGACGCGTGGCTCTCCTGCTGCTGGAGTCGCTGTGATGTTAATTCAAACATGCAGGCAGCTGCTAAATGCCCACAGCTGGTAACCGAACGTCCACCGTCACACCAAATGCTGTTCCTCTCTCGGTCACAGTCTCTTCATCTCTCCCCCCGACTTCCTCTAGTTTCTCCTTCTGCCCTGAGGCCAGTGTCACATCACATCACTCCACCTTCTGCCCTCCTCATGGCCATGGGGCGAAGACTTCCACCTGCCAGTCGGGTGTGCCTGTCTACATTTGTGCATGTGATCAAATATTCCAAGATTTTCATCTCCTTCACAGGCATGTTTTACAAGGTTCACTTCCTTGCGCAAAGATGCTGTACTGAGAGAAGACAATTACAAAAAGAAAGGAGAAGATAAAAGAGAGAAGAGTTGAGGACAGAAAATAGATCTAGCATGAAGTTAAATGATTGATTGAGGCAGAGTAGAAAGACAAGGTCTAAATCATTAGTGAGACCATTATCGTTGACTGCAGCGTCTCTGTCATATAAATCACTTCTTAACTCACTGCTTTACTCCACACTTATTGTGTAAGCCACGTAACCGTGAAACTGCCTACGTGCCCGTCTGCTTGTTGTGCTTTCATGAGTTTATTTGAGAGCCCCAAAATGATTGCACCTCTGTGTGTGTGTGTGTGTGTGTGTGTGTGTGTGTGTGTGTGTTTGTGCGTGTGTGTGTTAATATTACAGAGAGCGTCTGACTCGGTGTGATATGAGGTAAAGGAAGAGGATGAGAATAAGAGAGAGACATATAGAAAGGGGATTTAAGTGATGGATAGACAGAGGCTGGAGGATAAAAGAGGATGAAGACAGATATATGCTGAGGAAAGAAAAGTCTATGAATGATAAAGGGAGAAGAAAATGTGCATTTTTAAAGAGGGAGACAAAGGGAGGAGAGGGAGATGAGGAAATAAGAAAGGGAGACAGAGTGTGGCATTTGGCTCTCTGCCTGCATGTGTTTTCTCATATGCAAAGCTGAATAAGGAATAAGATTGGCACGCTGCGAGAGGATGTATAGGTGAAGAGGAGCGAAGAAGGGAAGGGAAGTGAAGGAAAGAAGGGGAGACATTAGATGCAAGAGATTGAAGAAGAGGAAGACAGGAGGAGTTGAGAGGTGATGAAGAAACAAGCGTGCAGGAAGGCGGAGGGAATAGGAGGTGGGAGAGAGCAAGGCACAAGAGCAGATGAAAGATGATAGATGGGGTCCATTGGGCAGTGGTGAGGGGGCGGGATAGGTGAGGAAGGGTGAGATGAATGGAGGGGAGAGCCTGGAGGAAAGAGGAGAGGAGGTAGCTGTCAGGATGATTTGAGCCTGCCCTCAACGGACCCTGACGCTGCACTTTTCCCTTAGCAGCTGTGTGTGCGTGTAGGTGTGTGTGTGTGTGTGTGTGTGCGTGTGTGTGTGTGTGCGCATGTTCTTTTCAAACACTCCAAATAGAGATCTTGCTTTCTGAGACAGAGCAGTGCAGTGAGCTAGGAGGAAAATGTGAAGCAGACAACGAACTACTGCTGCAAAAGGCTAAAGAGTGTTTTAAAAAAAAGGATTTCGTAGCAGTTCTTTGACCTTAACTATCTTGTCAGTTGCCACATGGAGCAGATGAATCTGCATCATGAATAATGTAAGCTTTACTCTATTCAAAATTCTCAATTAAAAAAGGAAAACAGCTAAAAAAAACGTCATAGAACTGGACTTGTTGCTGTGCGGAGACTTAAAATGTTGACGTCTTAGTTTAATTTCCTGTGTTAAAGAAATACTTTCAGATTTGAACAAAAACACAGTTATTTGCTTTCTTGCCAAGACTTAGAGGAGAGGATCGATACCATACTGAGACACGATAGTGTATCCATCTTCGCATCTAACTCATGGCAAGAAAGCAAATAAGCATATTTCCCCAAATATCAAAGTATTCCTTCAAGTTGGTGACTAAACCTGAAAGTGAACGTGATCGTACAATAACTGCAGAAAGGGGTTGTGAGGGACTCTCCAGTGTCAGCACATACTCTCTGATTCTCTGAAGTTGGAGGCTAAGGTGTGCTAACTAATAAAAGTCACACAAGACATAAGGCTCTGTTAGATGAAATACCGTAGACATTTCTTTGAACAGTTGCAGACCTTAGAGCATTTATCAACTGTTACTGCAAATGAAGATGGAGGGAGGGAAGGTTTCGGACTATATAGTGTGCTGCCGTGGTGCCCGCCATGTGAAGGGAAAGGGGAAGTCATGGTGAGTCATGATTGACCACGGCTTTACTGATCGTAGCCGAGGCACAGGCTTCCTTTTCATCCCTCTCGCTCCCTCCAGCTGTCTCATCGCACTTAAAATTGCCACTGTATATGAATCGTAATGAAAACATCTCTCTCCGTCCGACCACCTCGGCATCGATTTTTGCCTACAGAGTCAGCAGAGTGCTTGACAAAATGTGATACGTTATAGATTACAGATTACCATCTTAAATTGCAATCAGGACCATAATAGATTAAATTGCTTCAACGTAGTGACATAGTAAAAAGAAAACATGCCAGCATGGATCGGGGCATGCAGATTCATAACAGGACTGTTTTGTTTGCCTGTGTGTGTGTTGATGAATGTTTTTGGTGCAAGACGGCTAAACCACATTATGAGTTTTTTATTACGTGATGCACAGAGGAATATCGCCTCTTTATAATGTAGTCTTTAACGACAACCTTCGTCTTGACAAGATGTGTGTGTGTGTGTCCATAAACTGAGGATCAACAGACGTTTTCTATCGCTCGAAGCTGTAGTTTAGACACTTTGGAAAAGAAACATATTGCTAATGTCCATGTTCAGTGAATCTCATGATTTGAGGGGAAAAAAATGTGTGAACCTTGTGATTAAAAGTGGGGCAAATGAGTCATAACTTGACATTGAGATAGTGACACTGGTTGTGTCAGGGTTGTTGCCGACAATCACGAGGTGACCACGTAAGTCCCCCCCCCCCCCCCCCTGCAGACACACACATGCACCCACTGCTTTTTCTCCTTGGCCTCTTTGCCCTCTGAACCTAACAGCTCAATTTCAGCAACCACAGACACACACACTGCATGCGTTGGGCCCCCACAGACTTAAATAGCTCTGCGCTGTAGGACACTTGTAAATAACAGCCTATTAGAGTTGAGTTGTTACCACCAACACTGCAAACATCTCATGCTTACTGCCATGGTTTGACAATTTCTTCTCAGAGATTGTATCTTGTCATGAATAGAAGCAAACCCACAAACACATAATAAATAAGTCAGAGACTACTGTTTCTGGCATCCGAGCCAGATTTCCTCCTCCTTGGAAACTAGTGGACTTTAAATGGATGGGGAAGGTGAGAGAAGGGGGTGGTCTCAGAGATAGAGAGAGAGAGAGAGAGAGAGAAAGAGAGAGCATCTACTAAGGCCGATCCGAGGATAAGAACTGCAGAATAAAACTGAGAAATGACAAAGACAGGGAGACAGAGAAGTGTGTTTTTCATTTCCACAGCACAGTATGAAAGTAAAGTAAAACAGAGCAGAGCACAGCGGGCCTTTTCAACCTTTCAGCTTTTCAACAAACAGCCAGCCAGTGAAATATTGATGCTTCAATTCCAACAAAGAAATGTCTGAATGATTTTGGTACATCTGAGTGGGGAAATTCACCCATCTATAATTGATACAGCTAACTGGACGGGGAAAGCACCGGAACAGAGAAATAACAGGAGAGGGGGGTAAAGTGTAAGAGTGTGTGTGTGTGTGTGCGTGTGTGTGTGTGTGTGTGAGTGTGTGTGTGTGTCTCTTTACGTTCATAGTACCCATTAGATTCCTGAGAGACAGTGGTCTCGTTTCTAGGCTACCATGTGTGGGACGCATTCATACATGTCATGACGGTCTTGGAAAGGCCAGCAGTTTCATTTAAGGCAAAAGAAAGAAGAACATTAAGATGTTTTTGTGTTTTGTGTACAGGCTGATGTCTTCCGCTTAGATAACTATTAGCTACCCCCATCTAAAATGTCCTTCTGCACTGCAGTTGTTGATAAACTAATTGGTTTTGCTATATAAATGTTAGACTTGTAATCATATTGTTGTACACAATTTAGAAGCTGCAGCCGTGGCCTTGTATGGGAAATGGATCACATTTTTTATTCTTTAGACTTTTATAATGTGTTAACTTAAATCTTTGATCAGAAACTATTGCACATGTTGCCTCAAAAAGCCCAGTGAGACAGTTTTTAATGTTTGAATACTCTTTCATATTCTTTAAAGTCCCTTGTAAGCTATATAAAAAAATATTTTTACTACGATCACTCCTTTAGTAAGCTTAAATAGGATTCACGTCTGCCTGCATTTCCCATGATTTCCCAGCATGCCTGTTTTTCTTGATGTCTGTGTGCTTTCTATCAGCTTCAACGTGAAACCGAAGCCAAACAGCCCAAAAACAATGATAGACACCAAATCCTCTAATCTGTGTTAATTCTTCCAAAGTGTGAAAAAAACATCCTGGAACAGTAAATGTGTTGTGATTAAACTTTGATAATTAGAGACAGGGGGCCAAGGGAGATCCCAGAGTGATTATTATGGGATAGCTAAAGCCAGAGAAACAGGAGGAGAGTGGGCTGAAGTTCACTGAATACACCAGCACCAAATACACCAACTCTCACACAGAGACAGGCTGGAGGAGGCAGAAGATCCAAAGAGACAGCAAGAAAAGTTTGTAGTAAAAAATCCCCAAAATAACCTCTTTCTTTTTTTTTACTCATCTTTTTCTCCATATCCCTGTTTGCTGCCCATCCCATGGCTTTAAAATCCACCTATCTATCCATCCATGCATACATCCATGGACCCTGCCAACCACCCACCCACCCAGCCATCCATCCATCCATCCATCCATCCACCCATCAATCCGTTTTTTACCTGCAGTCCAGTTTCTCGATCTCAAAGTGTGGGTTGAAGTTGAGGACGATGCGTTGGGAGGACTCAGGTGCTGTGATGACCCAGCGACAGTTCTGGTGAGGTGGGTACTCCAGCGGGTAGCCGGGGGTGGTGATGTAGCCGGCATCGCTGGCATCTAAATAGCCACCGCATGGCTCAGGCACTGGATGGAGAGAGAGAGAGAGAGAGGGAGAGAGAGCAAAATCATTATCACTGTCTCACACAAAAGTCAAGTGAAAGCAGAATTTATTTTATGTTCTGCGGCCACTCAATCAGCTATTCCAGTGGGCCTCGTGTATGTAGAAGGTGGTCCTCGGAAATGTTCAACAATCAGAAGTGGGCTTTACGTTACAAAAGGTCCGCCTGCACTATATCACCTTGTGTAATATGGAAATCTCACTGTAAGATACTGAAAGTACTGAATGGTTTGATGAAAGTGTATGCTCAATATGTTCCATTGGTCAATTCACAAGTTTACACATCACACATTGATTTGTTTTTCCCAAAGTGATAAAATCAGACAAATGGATAGCAGAATATAAGGCAGACGTTTGAGGGAACTATTAGGGGGTGAAGAAATAAATGACTATCGAAAGACAGAATATTTTACTGCAAAAAAAGGCGCCATAGAAGAGCAATGAGATAAACCTCCAATAATAATGCTGTTGCTTATCACGACTGACCAGAAGCAAAGTCAACATTCTCTACAAACTCTTTCAAATGATTTACTTTCCTTACATATTTGTTCATTAAGCACGATTTCACACTTGGGGAAATGTTCAACGCTGATAAAATGCAGATAACAGTTGTGTTTGCAGAGACAGGATATGAGGAACAACGGGGAGTGTTGTCTATGTGGACGTAGTTGTGAAAGGTCGACTCAGCATCTCGATGTACAAAGAGTCTTTTCTGACCCATAAAGTCTGACACACACACACACACAGACACACACAGTGAGCGAGTCCTCCAGATGCCACAGCTACTGTCACAGAGCGGATCCACTTGTCAGCAGTCATAAGTCTGCGTGGTGTCACAAACAATGCTACTCATTCACTGCCGCAGATGTACCCCGACATTGACGGGGTAACTCATATATATCAGTGACACCCAACGGCATAACACACACACACACACACAACTCTACTGTATTACATCTATAGCATCTATTGTACACCCATGCTGGCTGCCCTGTTTGATTTACTGTTCAGACTTTGAACATGAGCTGAACTTCATCATTGTTTAACATCTGCACAACTCAAGTTAAATCATCATGGTGGATAGACTGAGAGCCATTTTTGTTAAGTACAAGCCCTTCCAATATAATGGTACAGCATGAGCCACCATCTGCCAGAAGGCCCTCAAGAACCAAGGTTGTTAGTATCCTCAAAAAACCCTGCGCCGATCTAATATAAGTATGTAATTTAAGCAATAATATAATGCCGGAGAAATTACTTATTTTAGACATATCTCAAGTGTAGATTTGGTAACGAGAGAAAACTAAAAACAAATGTGTTGTGGTATTTCCTTTGAAATTTGATAGAGAAATACTTTATCTGTAGAACTGCAAATGATGTACGTTTATATTCTTTTTATTATTCAACCTTGATTTTACCAGGATATTCCAATTGATTTTTAAAAAATCTCTTTCTGGAGGGAGTCCTGGACAAGACGGCAGCATAAACATAATTAAAACAAACAGAAAATGATGTCAGTGGTCAAATAGTCCATTATAATTATAATGTTGATCACATTTTGATGTGTAGCTCAAAAACCTTAAAAGCCCTTTCACCAAAGACAGTGCAGGTTTCGAGGCATGACGTACATTAGTTAACCGCAGCAGGTTGCGGCTACTCATAGTGTGAGGAGTCAGTAGAAAAAAAATAGCAGATACATTTTCAAACAAATATTTTGGCCTAATGATGGACCAGGTTATACTAATAAAAACAGCTATGAATGTCAGATCGTTTCCGCTTGCTGGGAAGAATTTGTCCGGTGAGAATAATTTCCTGTTGACGAAAGGAAAAAACAAACACACAAGCAAGCCTCTGACGGTCTGTATTTTTGTTTCAATCAGGGCTAAATGTCCTGATTGAAACAATAAACCTTCCTCATCCAAACATAGTGATAAAGAAACGGTGTGCAACATTTCGGTCTGTGCAGTATGACATTTATTTATTGCCACTGTGCTGAGTGGGGGTGACATCGCCAAGTCAAACCACTCAGCAGAACACCACAGATTTTAACACTATAAATAGAGCGGCTACTGTAAACCTACTCTGAGAAGAGTCACACATGCAAACATTAACACATACTGCATAAACACTTTATCAGACACCACATTTGAAACAAATTAAAAACAAGCATCTATAAGCTCTTCTTTTTTTAATCATGGCTGCATACATGTCCACCGACTGACACACACTCAAGAGTCAGGAAGGGAGGATTAGAGTGGAGGTCAATACACAGTACACAAAGTGATTGACACTTTGGCATCTATATCTGGTGTCTACATCACGCTGCCTGCAAGTAATTCATGACCACCGCTCTGTATCGCTCTGCCTCCTCCGTCCTGCTGTGAGCAACTAGTCGTTTCTATCTTCTGCTATCTGTTTCCAATCTCCCTGGTGACATACAGTAATACGGGAGTAGCGTTACACGGCCTATGTAACCCGGCCGGACGCATTTCATCTCAGCACCACCTGGATTAGTGTTTAACCACTCTGGAATCTCACAGCAGCATCAGCCAAACACCACTTTTAGCACACGGCGCAGCGGACTAGAATCTGGCGTATGCTGCGCCGATGCGAGGGGTAAACATCTCGGGTTGTTGAAGAAATGTCATTGGTTAATAAGCAAATTGGTTGGGGACTCATAATGCATACTTAGTTGTTGTTACTTAGTTGGGATAGGTCTGAAAATGAGAGGAGTGCAAATGTGTTTTCATTAGATTTAGTCCCCAGATGAAACTCTGAAAGAGACAGTGGGGGGGTCATTATTTCCTGGATAGACAGTAAAGGGGGGTGGACACAATAACATGCACACCTATACAAGCTATCCAGTAGAATGAAACATACATACATTTTTGATGACAGCACGTCACACAGATGTACACATCTATCCACATTATTCTCATATTTTCTGTTGATGAAATGTGGCTCAATGTCGGTGTCATGCTTTTCTTTTTTCTGTTTATGCAATTTCTTGACTAACTGCACGCTCCTCTCCTGTGTTCACCTCTGGCGTGCAGCCGGTAAAGACAACACCTGCAAGTGTCTGACGAATAAGGCTGGCGTGTTCGAGAGGCAGACGCTGTGTGTGCATGAAGGGTTGTGTCCGCTCTGCTTAGAGAGTCTATCAATCTCCAGACACACAACGTCCTTCAACGTTTATCACATCCAAACAGGGCAGGAAATGACACACACGGAGGTGATGAGTGCATGGATGACATCACATCCTAAACACACACACACACACACATAGGGGGTGGTGGGGGAGGGCAGCATACATTTTTTCTTGGTTAAGGTAAGGCAACAAAACAGAAGTAATGTTACTTAAGTACGAAAGTTAAGTAATAATTAAATCAACGTTGACCTCCGCCTTCACAGGGCGAGTCTGGTGTTTTTGGCTCCTCCCATCCACCACAGCCTCCTTACACAGGCTTTGTCGCTCTTTACACTCTGTCACCCGTACATATGAATTGCCGGAACAGAAGAGCCACTATCAACATTTCCTGTGTCTCAGTGTGTCCGTCCTACACAGAAAAAGCCACAAACTCTTTCCTCCTCTTGACCCCACACTCAACCACACCAGCATCTTCAGGGAGGTTGTATTTAGGGAACATATTCACCATAAAATGCACAAACACAAACCGCTGGACATCTCTTTGGCTTGGACGTCATTGAATTCAGACCACACACACACACGCACGTGTACGTGCACACGCTCACACTCACACAATAGAGCAGTAAACGGTGCTAAGCAGTCAAGCAGGGATATAAGACAGGTCACTGCATTATTTATGTCTCTCCACCACGTTTAGTATTGCATCCTGATAACACCTATTCAGCAACTTTTCCCTTCATGCGCATACCTCAACAGAGATGCATCCATACAGAAATGTAATAAAAACTTGCATGCGCAGCACAGAGGCACACAAATATCGCACACAGTCCCAAACAAGGAGAAAAACACGCACAGGCTTCCAGTTGGAACTGCTTTGAGAAATTTAACTAGATCCTTGTTTGTTGTCCCCAAATGCAAATTACCTGACCTTGTTTGTTTTTGTGTAGCTCTCTATCACAGATTAATTTTAAATCCAATTAGGGAGTCTGATCTGACTCGAAAGAGACACTTCTCAGCGTGTCGCAATCGATTTGGTAGTCTGTGAGAACTCTTCTGTTGGACCATACCGCATTCATTTTCATTGGCCAGAGTGCATAATGAAAGCATTAGTGGTTTAGTAAGTGTTTGTGTATGGAAGTGAGAATGCGTGTCTCACCCGGCTAACCAGAGAGCATTTGGGAAGCGGGGCTGTTGTTTGGCAGATCAGCTGATTGTCCATCAACACTTCAACACTGGCCCCAATACTCAAGACAGCACAGTGGGCCTCACATTCTCATTATTGTGACCTTGATGCAAACAGGTCCCTGCGTTTATCAATCAATATATACTCAATCTGCATCAAAGCCTGAGGTGTGTGTGTGTGTGTGGGGGGGGGGGGGGGTTATCCCCATTGATTTCTATGCAATTCTTACTATTCACAACGCATTTCCAGTAGGATGGATTCAGTTCGTGCTTCGTGAAGCACTCACAACACGCTGCAGGCGTTGTTACCTTAAACGGTAGAAAGAGATACATGTGTAGCTGTGTCTTTGGGGATGTGAGAAACACCGAAAATAACAGACTGAAATGTCTTCTTTGGATCACAACCAAAGAGCTTTTAGTCATTGAAACCTGGGGAACCTCAGGAATGGACAGACAGAGAAAGAGAAAGAAAGAAAGAAAGGAGGAAGCCGAGCAGGAGGAAAAAAAAGAAAGAAAGCGAGCACAATGCCAGAACATCTGTCTCTCATCATCTGAAAAGAGAAAGTCAGCAGCTCAGAAAAGCTCACTGGACAGAAAATACAACTCTCTCTCCCACACACACACACACACACACACACACACAGACTCACACAGACACAGACACACACAGACTTACACACACAGACTCACAAACAGGTGGGGTAGTGCTTTACTCCAGGTGCCCTGCATTAAGCCACAGTGGAAAAGTACAGCGAGAACAGAGATGTGTAAAACAGAGCCTGTGATGGCAGACGACTACAAAGAGTGATGAGAAAATGGAGAGAAGAGAGACAAGGACTCGTAAAAAAAAAAAGAAGCACGAGTGTTTGAAACATAAAAAAGAACTGATATGAGAAGAAGCTTCTCAACTCAAGCGAAGACAGAGAGGATCTACGGGGCTTTAGTAGGTAGAGAGGGAGAATATGACAGCAGATAAAGGAAGATACAGACAGAGATCAATAACAGAGACTAAGTGAAAAGCTAGCTGAAGGAGAACAGTGTGAGGAGGGGGACAAAGAAGAACAGTATAGAAGGAAGAGGTAGCGGTAATGGTAGAGTTTGACTGGAGAGCAAGAACAGCAGGTTAGATTAACTGGTTTTGGGGACATGTCCGGTCATGTCCACGGCTGCATGACCGATCAGCCAAAGCGGACCACTGAACTACCAACGGCTTCAACGTCCACACGTTTACTGTGATAAATGTTTTGTCATCAGAATAAATGGAAATGTGTGAAGACTTTGCACCATCCAACGAGTCCTACAAATAAAACGACACACAGGAGCATTTTCTGATCAGCCTGTGGGCAGAATGGCATCATCCGTCTGTGCCTTCCAAAACCATAACAAATGTCTGCTGAAAAATAAATCTGTTTTACGATGTGACAATGTGACACGTGTGAGGCCCGACCTCCTGCCTGCGCAGACTTTGTTCCTCTATAACAACCAACCCTCTGCTCCCGTCGCTGGTGGGCTTTGTGACTTGAGCGTAAACACATGTCATCTTGGGACACTTGATGAAGCAATGCTGTTGTTTTTTACTTGGGAAGACAGTCTCATAGTAAACTAATAATCACAGGAGCCTTTAAAGGGCATTACTATCTGTGTTTGATCGCCCCGTAGAGCAGAAGGGCCCCCCATCTTATCTGGTCCTTAATAATTACAGCTGACATTGTGTGCATACAGTCCTGTTCAAGTCTAGCTTAAATCATTCCATCGAACATGAGGTCAAGCGCTATGTTGTGTGTCATTTACAACTCTGTATGTTCATGCCTCAGTTTTTAGTGAACAGGGCCTTGCTGTAAAATTGGCTGTGTGCTCAGCCAATCTAGTCTGAGAAATTAAATAGACGTAAAGGACTCGTGGGTTCCAGGCACCCAAAGAAAAGTCTTCGTCATACTCGTATCTCATACAATACGAAAAGGCCTGTTGCAAACTGTTCTCTACATTTGTTATTTTATTCTGTCTCTCAACGCGTCTAATAGCGTAGCTAAGTCAGTGCCCCTATGTGTCTGGTAGCTTACCAGCGCAGAGAGGCACCCTTAAGTGTCGGTATGAGACACACTGGGCTTTCCACTAATTCCAATGTAAACCCAGCTGCGTAATTATTAGACGGTCAGAGCAACTGACGCACTATAAACAGCAAGAAAGTCAGCGTCGGGCGGCTGGGAGTGAGTAAACCACACACTGTGATTTTCACAAAGGAGACCGATTCATGTAACTTATTGCACTATTCATCACTAACGCCAGATATGTAACAAACATTGGTATTTTACATAACAAACATACTTATTCTAACACAAAGTTAAATGTTTTTTTGTTGCTGAAGTAAACCTACAAACTAACTAAAGTAACGGTTTATTTTGAGCAGAAACTTGAAGCATTGATGAATCTTCCAAGTTTTAGTTTGAAAAGGTTTACTCTGTGATTGACACCAAAGTCAAAATTCGGACCTTTACCAATATAATTATCATCCTAATAAACTAAAGAGTCAATTATGTAGAATTTGAGTTGATCAGTGGAATCTAAATTTTGTATATTCCTTTGAGCGATTGTGAAAGGAAAAGGAAAAAGCAGCCTAAATAAGCCTTTTAAGTTGCGTATGAATGAAGTCGATCTAACAAACCCCGTGAATGGATTTCAAACAGTCGAGCTTCATTCTCTTCCCGGGCAGAAAGAAAAAAGGATGAGAAAACACAGATTGAAAGAGTCAGCGAGAACAGACGAGAGTAAAAACACGGATGAAAAACGTAGAAAAAAAGATTTCCCACCGTGCAAAGTGGGCGAACAGAAGGTGAGGGAGGTTTCCTAATCGGAGCGAGGGAAAACACTCACAGAGGGAGGTGTGGAGAAAGAGACAGAGCGTCCTATTAAAGCAGAGGTGAGGTGCTATGAAAAGAGGAAAACAAGGGGATGATTCAGCGTGAAGGGAAGAAGGAAAACAACCTGTGGCCCGGCAGGCCACGGCTCTGGAGGGACCACTGAGGACACACAAGGCTCAGCTTACATGCACAAACAGTCTTATTTGTGCGGGAGACGGTTGTAAAAAAGCAGTGGGGACAGGCAAATGTCCCCATTTGAAAGATGCCCATGATCCCTCTTTCCCTCCGAGGACATTTGTTCGTCACAAGTGTACAAAAACAAGAACACACGCTGATCTGCCTTCCTCTCTAATTACTCCAGTCATTACCAATGGCCAATGAAGACACTAGAATAACAGTTTACTAATTACATGATAACTGTAATTAGAACATCCTGCTGGACCCACTAATTGTCCTTTCCCTTTTACAGGAGAGAGTGTGAGAGAAAGAGAGAGAGAGAGAGAGAGAGAGAGAGAGAGAGGGGGGGTGGGGGGGGGGAGAGAGAGAGAGGAAGAGTGCCAAAGGTTAATTTGCTTAATGTTTATTCGCTCACTGCAAACTAGGTTGTTGCCAGTGGACCGGCCCCTCTGTAGTTCAACCCCTATTATTCTAATGACGGGGAGGCTAATGTCTTCTCGTTGTGTTAAATGGAATGTATTTTCTTGAGGAAATTTCCCTCAAAAGGAGGAGGATGAGGTACACACACATCAGTCTGCATCACGAGATGAATGAGGATTACCCTTAATCCTGAAACCTGGTGGAAAACACCTGCTACCTGCAGGACCACTCAAATGAAATAAGTGTTGAAGACGGTCTGCCGCAGCTCAGCCTACTCAGGTGTCACGTACAAAACACTTCAATCTCACCATCGCCGTTTACTGATGTTTTCATTCGAGCTGGCTGCTATTCTTGAATATATATTCATGACCTCATTGTGAAAGAAACCGTCTGGTTTGTTCTATGGTCTCAATAAGTGGCCTCTGTTCCACACTAGTACTGAAAAAGGAATCCGGTATATATGACAAATAATCTTTTCATCTATAATGTCATTTAATTCTCAAGATAATCATTTAGAGAATTTGCTTTTTGCCTAAACTATATAATCAGGGTATTGTATTAATAATATGCTTTACCTCGGCTTTACCCCTGTGCTGTAGAAAAGGGAGGAATAAATCTGGTTTGGTTTACTGCAGGTGGCTCCACTCAACTACTTCTTCACACTCTGCTGCTTTCCTCTTATTTCACTAATGCCCTCTCATGCTCTCTCGCTTTCCCTCTCTCTCTTTGGCACGGCTACACGCTCACGATTCCTCGCTCTCTCTCTCTGTCTCTCTCTCCATCTTTCTCCTCCTCTCCATCTCGGCTCACTCGTTCTCTTTTCATCGCTCCCTTGTTTCATTGTGCAAGCCATATTGGTAAAGCGTTTCCTGGCCTTCTGTGTCAGCGAATTGTCGAACCAAATCTGATAATACTGCAGTGATTTAGAACAAACAATCATGAGAAACTATGACCAAATATGGGAAATGCAGAGACAAAGATGTACGGATGAGCTGATTTCAGAATTGCTTCCTTCTTTTTATAGTCCTAATATTGTTCATTCACTAGCTCAATTGTACTTAATCGAGTGATATATTTGCCTTTCTGAAGTATGCTTGCCAATCTTTAAATGCACTGAATAATTACCCATGGAAACACACAAGTACAGGGAATGGAACAAGTTGGGTTCTTATTAATAAAAAAAAAACAATATCTCTAATATTTCAGGCTAATAACAAATGTTTTCTAAAGTAATTACACTGCGTTACAGGCAGTTAGTCAATCCATTATGTCGTGAGCTAAAGCCGGGTACGACCCCACCGCGTGAACAAATGACATGCATGGTTTGTTTTATTGATGGTCAATTGAAGCTCACAAAGCATTATGACCTCCACCAATGTAACATTTCATGATTACAAGCCGGCCCCACAGCACCGGGTTGCATTAGATGTGGGACGAAGGCTGCAGGCTAAAATAACTAATGCATTAGGAAACCTGGTCTCAGTCAAGATGGTGGTCAACAAGGTGGTGGACACAAATGTATTTAATAGCACAAGTCTATATATATATATATATATATATATATATATATATATATATATATATATATATAGTGAAGTTGTTGAATGTTTTCCTCCAAAAGCTGGACAGTATATTTCTTCCCCTCTGTTTCCAACTGACTGTCAAAAACAGTCTTATGAACCAGTCCCGAGTGCATACCTGTGGGCCAGTCACCCCACTACTAGCTTCTCACACTGTGCATCGCAGTGAGCCTGTTTCCTCATCCAGCATATCTCAGCAGAGACAATATGGAGGCAGACAGCTGGTCTTGAGTGGCCAATTATGTCCGTTTATCTCCCTTGCAGGCACAGCTGTGATCAAACGGAATAAAGAAACCGGATCAAACAGCGAGGCTAAAAAAATCATTCTTCCGTTTCGTTCCCTCTGCCTGTTTCTGTCTCTGCTACTTCCTCCCCCTTTACTTCTATCCCTCCATATATATATATATATATATATATATATATATACACACTTCTCACTATGCTTGCCTTGCTCATATCTCCGGAGACAGCGGCACAGAGGCATCTGTGAAGGTTTACTGCTGAGGAAGCTTCATCCTGCACAGGCTGATGCTGAGCAAGTGTGTCTGGGTACACCTCAAAAGAGAGCTTGATCAAGTCCCCAGAACAAAATGAGGTATATTGTCAGAACTACTTGGTTATGGAAAGATTGATTTAAAAAAAAAAGCAGTGCTGACTGGTGGGAGGAGGTGGGAGAGAAACCAACCCGGTTTCTGCTGTTGAAGTTAATCTCTTTGCTTTTCCCCGGAGCACCACGACTTCCCTTTGGATTTTTGCTGTTCAATAAAACCTCACTCGTACTTCCTACTTTGATAGGAAATGTACGCAGAGTGACATTTTAAGCTGTTGATCAAATAAAAGGTTGTTACTGGTCTGGATAAGAAAGTCTTTGAAACGCTTCACATTTGACATCTAAACATGTTGAGGCCATATCAACTCATGTTCACAGCGCATATCTTAAAGAATGCCTCCACTGTTCACTCTGTATGCTGTTTTTCTCAAAAACAAATTTGACAGACGGGCCACTCAATCCAAGTCATGAGATCTGCAAAAAGCCCCCGGAAGGCTCCTGAATAAGCCCAAAATCAATAAAACCTAGAATGTAACCAACTTCTCCACAGCTGCCCTATATCTCAATTCCATCTTTTGTAAATTGTGTACACACACACACACATACACGCCCAAACACACGCACACACACACGCGCACACACGCACACACACACACACGCACACACACACACACACACATATGTATCTCAAAGCAGGAAGTGGGCCTTGAGCAGAGATTATAAAAAAATGATTCAAACATGTTATCAGTCGTTGTGTTGTTGTTGCATCAACACCTATGAGAAAACATTAGAGACTAAAGAGATTTTGTTTTGTGCTTACGAATCCATGAAAGGAAGGGGCGTCACATCATAAAGTAGTACAGCTCCATTAGTGTAAGCTACAGAGTCCTGGTTCCATGCACGCCTGCGGTCGGTCCACAGCAGGTAGTACTCCCTGACAAGGAGTCGCCTCGGTTAGGTTTGCTTTGAACTAAAAACACTAACATGACTTCTCCCTTCTGTGCAGCACAGACGCTCAGTGCCTAAAAGCAGTTTGCTGGTGTTCGCCGTGTGCGTAAAGATGGTTCGTGCACGCACACATCACGTTCAAAGACCTACGTTAAACGCATTAGAGCAGCGCAATGAGCGCGCGCCTTTGCCTTGCCACAATGCAGCTACAAACCCCATCGCGCGCACGGACTTGGGAAGTGCCAGCTAGAGCTCGGCAGCCTCGGACCTCCGCGCGTCTGGAGCGCCGGAGACTGGAGCGCCAATCAGATTCATCAGCTCTTCACAATAAGATGCCCAAAGGGTTGCCCTGTTGCCCGAAGCCGACGGCCTTCAGGGAAATATCTTCCAAGTAATGTAATAAGACTACATATCACAGTGAGATAAAAATTAAAAAAAACAAGCGCGATGAAGGCCCTCTTAATCCGGCTATGTTGCTCTCCTGAAGGTTTCTTCCCTTTTTTCCCCGTGAAAGTTTTTTGGGGAGTTTTTCCTGATCCGATGTGAGGTCCTGGGACAGAGAGGTCGTATATGTACAGATTGTAAAGCCCTCTGAGGCAAATTTGTAATTTGTGATTTGGGGCTGTACAAAATAAACTGAATTGAATTGAATTAACAGAAGATAAAATCAAGCCAAGACAATATCCCAGCGACCCTCAGTTGTTAATAAACTTGTTTTATGACGGAGTGAAAGCAGCAGCGGGACGCAGTCGTTGTTGGAAAGTCGTCCGCGTTAGAAACCACATCGAGCATTAACTCTGCATGGCGCAAATGTCTATTAGAAAATTAATTAAGTGTTGTGTTGGATAAAATAAAATACATATTTTATATAAATATTTATATTATAAATATTATGATTTAGTTTACGGTGATGATTAATTACATGTTGTTGACTTTCGGTTTACCTCTCCGCCTCTGGTGCCGCCGGAGCGGGATGGGTCAATGCCGGAGAGTTAGAATGAGACGTTTCCCTCTTCAGTGTCTGATTATCAGGGCATTATTTGACAAATGCGTTATGATTGCGTGTTCATTTTCACATTCATTACGCATTTTGGTTTGATGGGGAAAACACCACACTTGTCCTAAACAAAACACCACATCTCGAATGTGTTTCATAGACTCCATACTTGTGATGCGGATCGGGAAAAAGTTATCTTTAAAAAAAAAAGAAGAAAATAAGCGGTTTCATTTCCCATGTAACACCTACGTGTGACTGTGTGATCTGAGCGGGTAGAACAAGTGTCAAACTCACCTCCTTCCTCGGCTCTGACCGCTGAAGGCACGAGAACAGCCAGTAAACATCCACAAAGCCTTATGAATAAATCCATCTTTCCCCTCGGATGTGGATAAAAAACACCTCTTCTCTTCCTCTGTGGTTTTAGTCTGTACACCGGAGTCAACGCTGCAGTCCAGAGTCCTCTGTTCCTTTTCACAGTTATTTCTGTATTTGAAGCGCAACAGTGTTAGTGGCTAAAATCCTCCACAAATGCCAGATTGCGTCCACCGGGCTCTCCAAGAATATCGCCCTGGTTAAAGACTACTTGTTCTAGGAGAAGTGTGCTTCTTCTTCTTCTTAAAAAAAAAAAAAAACTTATTTGCGCAAATTGAGCTGATACCAGCGCAATATCTACTCTAAACACATCTTCAACGCCTCAAAATCCATCGCCCTGCGCGCAGTCGGCGGCACAGTGTCCCCCCTGGCAGTCACAGCGCGGGTGGGAATAAAAACCTCGCTGACAGACACGATCATGAATTTCAAACAAAGTAGAAATCACTGGTTGAAACCATCACAAACCAACAGAAGCATTTGCCGAAGACTTTCAAGTTTTGACAAAAAAAAACTCTTCGTCTCCATAAAATATCCGAAAATCTTTTGCTCTGGTCCTCTCTCCCGGTTGAGCGTTTACTTGGTAAAATCACATGGGATTAGGAAAGTAAAACAATATTGTCCCATCGATTATCCTCCTAATAAACTGTTTCGATAGCAGTCCGTTCTTGCGCAAAAGATAACACGAGATCTCTGAGAGGAGGCAGCTCCGGCGTGCGTGCGTAAAACTGATCGGGAGAAAATGAACGTGCAGCCTCTCCGCTCTCCTCCTACAAACTGTGTGTTTCTTCGCTGAAACACGCTCTTCTATGCCGACTGCTCTCTCTCTCTCTCTCTCTCTCTCTCGTTCCGGGCAGCTCCGGCAGTGCGCTCCTTCCCCTCTGATCTCCGCCGGGTTTGTGGCAGCGAGCAAGACTGCTCACTCAGTCCCCTGTCTCGGCGTGCGTGCACGCCATGCGCGCGAGCTTGTATCGGATTACAGTAGGCACCTCGGCCCGCCTCCCTCACTGATTAAAGAGCAGTTTCATCTCCCTCCCACTCTCTCTCTCTCTCCCCCCCTCTCTCTCTCTCTCTCTCTCTCTCTCCCTCTCTTTCTTTGCCTCACCCCCTCTTACCTTCCTATATCTTTAACACTCTCTCCCTCTATTTCATTATTATTATGATACCGCATGTCTCCCACTTTTCTCCCATTTGCTGCCACTGTCCTGTCCTCTATACTCTCTCCATGCCTCTTTTATTTCTCTCTTTTCTTCCTCTACCTTTTTCTGTAATATTATAGAGAACAGAGGGAGGTGGAAAAAGGAAAACCCGGGAAAGGAGAGACCCACAGCACATGAGCTTTAAATGGAACCTGGTGCTGGTTTACAGCATCACAGCGGAAACACAGACCAAGTGCAAACTGACACACTAATCTAAATGGAAAGGAATCCGATGAGCAACTTAGTTATTGATTATCTAAATGACTTCACTAATACTATGAAGATTAAAAACAGAATTTTATTTTCTGTGAAAAACTCGGAGTTACTTGTCATGCAGTTAAAGCTATTGGGCAATAATGGCTGAGCACTTGAATTCAAAAATGCACACACACCTTTGCGTGCACACACACACACAATCACACTTGTCTGCAGGACAAAGGGAAAAAAGCTGTTTACCAAGGGCACACGGGTCACTGGTGAATGGAATCTAAATAAGGGGAGAAAGACAGACAGCAACGCAGCGCTGACACACACTCGAAGAAATGGGGTTGAAGGGCAAATAGCCAAAGGGTCATTTAATTGGGGGGAAATGCATTTAAGTTGACTGAATTTTAATCTGAATTTCTGTACCCTTTAACACTTGTACTTTAAATCTGTAACATATTTCCCCCTCTCTTTCTCATTAGTATTATATAGGGAAGATGTCTGTGGGAGATGAGTTTTAGGGCCTGTTGGGACCCCAAAGCTTGTGGTCTGAAGAACTAACCAAACCTTGGCTCTCGCTTTGTCTTCCCAGGACACACCCTGACACACATGTCGGCCATAATGACACAGCTGAAGTTGCCAG
This sequence comes from Cyclopterus lumpus, assembly GCF_009769545.1. Classification (NCBI taxonomy): domain Eukaryota; kingdom Metazoa; phylum Chordata; class Actinopteri; order Perciformes; family Cyclopteridae; genus Cyclopterus; species Cyclopterus lumpus. Next base: position 16,962,140 of record NC_046986.1, on the reverse strand, counting down.
TGACCGCTTGGTGAAAATCACGTTGTGCACCGAGTTATCTTGTGAGAAGAAAAACACGCTCAAACCTCTTTTTCTTTTATGACAAGAAAATCACACAATGGTGCTTCTTTTTTTTTTTTTACATGTGACAATTATTTACAGCCCTTTGAACTTTTCTGACGCAAGCTTTTCTGAGAACAAGCGATCTTATGTCGCTGATCGCAGTGCTACCGATCGGCATTTCCTGATCAGGTTTACTTTTACTGGCACAGGCCAGCGATTACCAGTAGGCAGGTGAACCACTGGTCTTACTCAGGTCAGTGACATGTGACACACACACGCAGGCGCAGATACACGCCATCAAACTGTCACTCAGATGCGTCCTAACATCTCTGGAGGTCTGAAGGTATTAAGTTATTTTTCCATGACAGGTCCAAGAGAGAGAGTGTGTGTGTGTGGGGGGTGGGGGGGGGGAGTCCCTTTAGTCGTTCGACCTCTGTAACCTGTCCTTCTCACCCCTCTCGCTCCCCTCTTCCTGTGTCCTTCCACTGAAACTAAACCCTTCCAGGCCAACTGAAACGTGTCAAGTGATGAGAGTGCGGAGCAATCACATGCTAACATCGATGCAACATTCCACTCGAGCTGAAAATATCTTATTTTTGAATGATGGACAACAGGAAAATGCCCCCCCCCCCCCCCCCCCTAATAATGAAAATGGTTTAAGATTGTAGTGCAAGGTTTGGTCTCACATAGGAAGAGAGCCTGCTGAATGCAAAAAAGGAAAAAGAGTCCGCAACAACCTCTGAATCATTCCGAAATCACACCAACCCACCAGATGGACCGAGGCCTTCTCGACCTTCCCTTCACGCATCCTTCTGTAGAACTTGCAACAGTATGTTGTGAAACTAGGATATGCTAATCCATGACACCTTTTCTGCTCGCCAAGCAGTGGCCTGGGCTTTCCCAGAAGTCACCACTGACATCACTGAGAATCCATTTTATGGATATGGGAAAGAAATGCCAAAAGTCTTCCTACCCCCTGAAAACCTCCTGCAGCAATATCACGTAATAGCATCTTATGGTGAATTTGTATAGTGCTATGGTTATGTGATGCCACTCTTCTTAACTTATATCTTAACTTGGCAATAACAGTTTCTGCTTTCTGTTTGTAGTAGTTGTATTATTAGTATAGTTGTATTGACCAATCACATTACATGCAGGTCCACCTGGGGAGCAAAAGAGGTGCAACCCATCGGCTATCGTCTGATGATGACTTAGCTTTTTATCATCTTGTTGTCTGGCTACAACTCCAGTCCCACGTCGCCAGTTGCTAATCGGACTGCAGATAATTTGCACAGAGGAGGTCTTGGCTCAGACATCCGTTGGAACAGCAGAAACGTCGTCCGTTGCCTCCAGAGGCGGTCGGACTGATAGCTGATGTGTCAGCCTTGCCTGACACCACTGGGTTCAGTCACTGAATGGAGAAAAGTAAATGCGCAAATGCATTCATATGAAAACATTTTGGAGTGTGTGTGTGTTACAACAGAGCTGTGAAACCAGCAGAGGGTAAGGTGATCCTCCCTCTGCGTCAGGGGAAGAACTTGTCTGCTGGCCTGTCGTCAAGCACTACTGGCCCTGTCCACACCTCACCAACAGACTGCATCCTCTCTCTCTCTCTCTCTCGCTCTCTCCAGTTGATTTAATTAACTACATTTTTTAATTTCATCGCTTTCCACATTTTGTTTTTTTCAGCAATATCCCTGTTGTGTTTCTGTAATTTTTTGCCACCTGTTCAAATCTATACGTTTTCCTTCTCATACTTCATTTCATATCACATTTTCCATTTTCTTCCCTTTACCCATTTATTTGTCCTTTTCATTTCATTTCCTGTCCTCTCTTCTCTCCACAGGTTGCCATTCTCAACTCCTTTCTGTCCCTCCAGGGACTCAGTGGGTTTCACTTTCAGGAGTTCAGCAACGCAGACCGACTGCCTTGAGACCTGAGACCCCCCACACACAAGGCTGTTTTTCTTTCTCGATAAAAGAAGCAATATCAGTGTTTTTGTAGAGGGCCCCCGAAAGCAAATCTCCTCTAAAAGCCTGTGCAAAATAAGGTCAGCCCTGGCCACTGGAAACAAAACACAAACTAATAAAAGCCCAAATTCCAAAACAACACTTAAAGACTACTGCAGTGACTAAAAACACTGACTTCAAATCTGAGGTCCACTCTGAACTTCAAAATAAAATCTTGAGGAATAGAAACTATGCCATTTAGAACTCGAGGAGTCTTTGCAGGGAAGTCACTGGTATCTTTCACCTTGTTCACCGCAACATTAGCTTTTAGCGGGATTCCTGGAATTAAAACGTAAGTTACACGGAACGATGGCTCAGCAGACAGCGAGGGATCAAATCTCAATGACAGACAAGCGGAATATGAAATATGACATATTTTAACAAAGTGTAGATGTCGGTGTGCACACATAGCTTCAATCAGTTGCAGCCGGCAATGAGGCTCATAATGCAATGAGGCTCTTAATGCAAGTACATCCTCCAAAAGCAATCACCAAAATGTTACCGGCCCCCGAGGTTCTCCCGATAGCCCCCCCCCCCCCCCCCCCCGATTACCACTTCACCGGCGCTCCCTCCATTGATCTTTGAGGCTAATGGCAGATGGAGAATGTGGGGATCTCAGAGTAAGCGGCAGCTCTGCATCCATCAACCTCTCCTCACTCCCCATGAATAAATGTTTGTCTCCGTGTCAGACAGTTAAAAGATGTCTGCCTGAGCGCGTTGGTCGGAAGCTCTCCTTGGTGTACTTTGCCTGCGTGCGGGTGTGCGTTGTGTCAACTTGTTGCCGTCTCCAGACTCCGGGGACGCTGCAGGGGCTGCTTTTCTTGTCCAGTTTTTCAACACTGTCCAATTTCCTGTTCAAGATCTCTCCCGGCTCCCCGATCTCGTTTCCTCTTCTCTTCAAGTGTCGTAGATTTAGAGCAAAAGCAGTCCAGAGAATCTAATCATTGGAAAAACAATATTCTACATAATAGCATGCCCTGACAAAATAAACGTTTCACTCTTCACCTGCCCCCCACCCGACAGCTATCAAAGCGTCTTACAAACAGACACATTCTCGCACAGAGAGTCAATATTTATGTGTGTGCATACATCACCCGTGGACGGACCACATTTATCTGGAGCGTGGCAGATATTTCATCTCCGGTGGAAATACTCAGTAATGCAAACGGACACACAACACACACACCCTCCCTGTGGCCTCATCAATAAGCCATATTACTGAGCAGGTCTTACGGGAAGGGAGCCACAGTAAATTAGTATGTCAACAGTTAACATGGGCTGCACTGACATCCTCATTTACTGCAGGAGCAGAGCTGAGACACACATACACACCCCACACACACGCACACACACACACACACACACACACACACACACACACACACACACATCTGAGAAGATTTACACATACGCAGTGATGCACACTTGCACAGCCACAGAGATGAACGTGTGAAGAGAGACGCACACACACACACACACACACACACACACACACGGAGCTGACAACATACATGTTAACATTCTGTCCATTATCCTGCTGTCTGTGCGTTTTGTGTCGGGTGTAGGGTAGCCATGTGCATGTGTGCGTTTCTGTGTGGGTGCAGAACTAAGTGGTGATAATCACAGTACAGCCTGTGGAGACTGCAGGGAGTCCACTCAGCTATTAGCAAGGACACAGAGGTGCTAAAGAGAGACAAATATATACACAGCCACACACACACCAACAAGCACACTGATACATAGACACATACAAACAAGCAGTGTCCAGGGATCGCAGTGGGCTGTCAGAGCTGCGCAGAGTCGGAGAAAAATGTTCTCCTCTTTCTAATAACTTTATCGTCCAGCTTTCTCTCCTATCTTTCCATATCTTCTGCACGTCCCGTTTCCCTTTTTGTCATCGAACTCTCTTTAACCCTTTTTCTGCTTTCGTCCAGCGTTTTCTCTCAGCCTCTTTCATCCCGTACCATTGTCTTGTCTCCCCTCTGTCTGACTTTCTCCTTTATTGCTCTCTCTTACTTTTTCCCCTTGCCACCCGCCTGTTTTCTCTCTCTCTCTCTCTCTCTCTCTCTCTCTCTCTCTCTCTCTCTCTCTCTGTGTGGTTGTAGATAAGGATGTCCTCTCTGGATGTTTGACTCCACTGGTAGTGCAGCAGCAGCAGCAGCAGTTAGCAGCTTAGTGTTCCTCAGAGGAGAAATGACAGGTACTGCAAAGATGTCCAACTGACTTAATTCAACTCCAATTGAAATGTTACTCAGCTTTTAGAGTAGGTCTCAATATAAAAGTCTTTTTTCAAATGGACCGCATTTAAACATGCGCTCATACCTAAAGTGTTAATTATCTTTACACAGGAGTAGATGTCACAAGTATTGTTCATTCTCACAGCTGTTGATGACACATTTAAAATTGCTTAACGATGATTATAAGTCTACAAGATGAATAGTCATTGAGCTTTTGACCTTTCTACCGCTGAGGCTCCTTTACTCCGACACTAATGCAGGAGTGCTTTTTTTCAAATGCCATGTTCACGTCTTTTTTAGATCATCAATAAAGACACAATATTGGAGAGCAGTAGGTTGTCTTTAATTGCACAAGAGCGTTTTTTTTTTAATAATAGGCTGTTCAGTTCTGAATCAACATCAACATCAACATGCATTACAAAATAGAATAGATAAAGACATAGAGATAAAATGCAAACAATATTGTACCAAAGCTAGATTATCCCAATGAAGTTGTCGGTGGGAGCCTTTCCCCTTCTGTGCAGTCTGGACTCCTTCTGAAAACCTCAAGATTGCCACTTTTTCATTGAGAACCAACTGCTAGCCTCATCTATGCACAATTAATTATGTTAGTGGCATCTAAAGGCTGTAACTACAGTCTAAAAATGTGAAATATTTTTAAAGCCTAACACTCGTTCAGTTTAAGACCAACAATAACATACCTGTCACATGCTTTTGATGCCAGACTTCAGCACAAACCACAAAGTGGTAGGACGCCAGACAATAAGAGCTGCCGTGACCATGCCTGTGTTTATATGTCTTGTTATGAGGGAGGAGAGTTAAATCAATCATCGGTTACAGATGCCCACACTCACACTTGGTGGCTACATACAAGTTAATTGCTTGTATGTGTTAAATATAGTATGTGTAAATTAATTACATTTTGATACTGAATGTTTTTTCATGCAAAACTGTCACATGGTTTTTTTTACGCTTCACTAGATAGTTTGTGTTGATAATGTAGACGAAGTTTAAATATAAAAAAATATTATTGTCTATATATACTGAAAAACATGTTTCATATATACTGAAACATGTTCAAATTGCCTTCAAGCGAAGAAAAGCTTATCCGACATTCAAACGGGCCAAAATCTTTTGTCAGTATCGTACCGTCATTAGCGATGGGCCTGAACCACTGAACCGCACCAATCACCCCAGTGGTGGCTGCAATGAGAGACATTGTGCTTTCAACGGGGAGGTGGGAGTGGGATGAAGTTCTGAACAACAACCGGGGAAGATAAGTGCAGATACCAGGGCTCTGTTTGCAGCACCATTTCATGTGGAACTGATACAGCTGTCTTTTACACTCTGGGACATGCAGCTCCATGCGGGCTACCTGTGAATGTGAACCTGTATTTTATGCAGCCTGATCATCGATTTCTTGTCCTTTCAAGACTTCATACACCTATCAATGCCCATGTCCTACCCCGTGAAGCTTTTTGTACGACGCTTGTTGTCTTTGACCACCTTAATCGAACACAGGTTGCTTTAAGAGGTGCAGAAATCAAAACTGGGTACAGCTTTATTTATTTAAATATGCTACGTACGAGATTTGGAGCCTCTCTATTGACTCTAAACAGCTCTCAACATGGTCGCGGCTGAGCCGGCGGCTCACAGAGGGGGAACCGGGGGTTGGGTGCTACGGTTCCACAACAACGCCCTCGGTTGAAACAGCATCATCACCTGTAACCGCCGTATGAGGGGCAAGCAGAACGGAGGTCAGCGATGTCAACAAAGCAAATAAAAACCGGAATTACAACACTCACAGAGAGGGACTTCCTTCTCTGCTGAGGTAGAAATCTATTGTATTTTTACATAGGATTTAGTTGTTTGTTGCTATATTAATGCTCTGAATATCATAAATAGCAGCTTCAAGGTTTTTATGATTCCAGCAACATTCTTTATGCAAATTCTAAATACACACTCGGCACAAAGTGTGATTACGGGAATTTGTTTTCCCTTTCCCTCTTGAATCGACATTTTACAGTCACAAGGTTTAGCGCCATCAGTCACTGTCTGATAAGACACGGCAGCTTACAGTGAAGGGAAAGAGGGGAGAGTAGAGAGACCCCCCTATACACCCCCCCCCCCCTATTGTTTTGTTCACTCTTTTATTACTCTAACTTCAGATCAGTTCATTAGTCACACCATTCTTCTCTATTTAAGGCACCAGCAATAGTATTTCAGTAATTGGAACTAACTGTACTTTAATGTATGGGAAATACACACACACACACACACACACACACACACACACACACACATGCACACAACACACACGGTTTTCACGACCCACTACCTTCAAATTGCAGACGGTACAGTCGTGTATGGTGGTATTGTTAAAGAGAAACAAAAGACAGACTTGTTTACGGTCAAGTCACTGAACTGAAACACTGGGAGTACAGTAAAAGACGGGTCACTGGTCACTAGTATGTACTACACGCACACGCACGCATGCATGCGTTCAATGATAGGGTGCGGACGCTCACATCCTTCACAGTTAATAACGACATGATCAATAACAACAGCCTCAGGGAGTGGATCCCTCTGGGCTGTGGAAAGCACAATAACAGTTTGTTTTCTTTGCGGGGGAATGCCTTGTTGTCTTAGATGACACAAACTGATAGGATTATCAGTACTGGCTTCATCACACACAGCGCCAACACTCACTCAAATGCGGAGACAGAGTGCTCTCTGATCATTGATAAGATGATGAGTCAAGAAACCTAACACTGATAAAAATGGCCTATAACCCCTTAGAGGGCTGATTACAAAGACTGTGTGTGTGTGTGTGTGTGTGTGTGTGTCAAGTTACAGCATAAAGCTCGTACCTCTGTCTTTCTTCACTTCACTTTTTTCTGTCCTCCAATCACTTTTTCTAACGCTCCCTCCTCCCACTTCCTTATAGGAGGTAGATCACTTCTCACATACATTCTGGTACATTCCTCATATACATTCTTACTTTACTCTTCCCTTCCTTCCTCCACTCTTTTCCTTGTTTTCTACCTCCATTCATTTGTATTTAAATGGCAGAGAGAGACAGCTTGTGTCCCGCTTCCTTGATACCTCTGTATGCTAATATTGACTTGAAGTGATCTGGCTGTTGTCTTAGCTTGTAATTAAGGGGAAACAATACTCAATTACACACAGGCAAACACACACCAACACACACACTCTCTCACACACACACACACACACACACACAAATATTCAGGTTTACTGCACAGTATGGTTTCAATAGGGTTTTCAGCTTGTTTTATTTACCTGGGGAATATTAGGTGGAAAAATCATGTTTGGGTTGAACACAACCCATGATAGGAAGCGAGAAGGGAAATACTCAGCTACACACACACACACACACACACACACACACACAAACACACACACAAACACACACACACACGTGCTGAGGACTCACATTGAGCCAGAACTGTTCACACAGCTCATTTCCAAGCTTTCCTAAAGCTCATATGTGCGGGTGACATTTCCGTCTCCTATAGCTGACTGAATTAGAAAATATTTTGACCTTCACGCAACCATACTTACAGGATTGGAAGGACTGGCGGTAGGAGGAGCGAGAAGGAATGGAAGGCTGGCAGAAGTGAGAGCTGAGAGAAATGTCTTGTCTTTGCTGGATCTGCACATCATTTTAGACAAAGGAGGCGGTGCATGGGTGAGGGAGATTGAGAGGAATATTGGACTAGGCCACATTAAAATTGAAAATAAAAAAAATAGAGAAACAAAATTGCTGTGTTTGTGTACGACCGGTGAGCAGAATAAGAAGGCATTAAAAACAAGCTTGATTTCTGAAAACATCCACGAGGTTAAAGGTTTATCAGAAGCCAAAACACATCGCAGCTCACAATATGGTGAGAGAGATTGGAACAATTTAGACAAGTCTTCACAGCGGACATAATGAACTTGCCGTTGCTAATCTAACTGTGCAGGACATTTCATTGCTGCAACCTCTTATTGCGGCTGTGTTTTTCCGTTGATCAGCATTGTACATGTGTTGGTTTTCTCCTTGCTGTCTTGGTCTTCTCGTCTTCAAAAACAAGCCGCTAAAAGCTGATTGGAAACTTGGTTACCTGTACACACAAGCAAGAAAACAGCGTTCTTCAGGAGGATCTAGCTGGACCCACCAGGGTTCTTTTCTCCCCTACAGTGCTAACAGAAACAAGATGCATCATCTACACAATGCTGTATCAGCTAACTTAAGAAAGTTGACTGTAGCCCAGTTACTTAATAATTAAAATGAAAAAATACAGCAATATTGTTAATCTGAACATGGACTGAAAAGAGTGAAGGGAAGAGAAAAGGAAATGGGTCAAGCAGATGGGTGGATGTAGTCTTATATTGCCCTCATCAGTGAACATGTACATGAATGAAAGTATACATTGCTTAATTCATTGTGGTATAATATAATGGTGATTCACCCTGTAGCATAGAGGAAGTTGTGTGTGTGGACACTGGAAAATAACTCCACCTACAGAAACATTTTAAAATGACAAATTTGAGGATTACCCACTTTGACGATACGAATTAAGGAGGGAGTTACCAGGGAACGTGCAGTTGTAGTCAGGAGTTTATTTATAGGAAAGAGGGAGGAAGAGAGAATGAGCACCAGAAGGGAGGGAGTGATAGAATAATTTGAGTTACTTCCACGGAAAATTCTATTTGTGCAGTCTGGCTGCGATAGAGGGATATTTGAATGGATGGAGGATTGAGGGAAAGGGAGGAATAGACAGTTGCTTTCTGGAAAAAAATCCTATTTTCTCCACCTGGGGTTCTGAAGAAAGGATAGACAGATGGATCGCTGGCTGACTGGATGAATAAATGAATGGATTGTAGATGGATGGATAGCTGAATTGATGGATGGAGTGATGGTGGACAAATCTGCGATGTGGTGAAGGTTGATGAACGCAGATAAAGTGAATAAATAGAAGACAGTAAGGTTTAAAGTGTGTGTAAAGACAGATAATCTCTGGCTGGTTATGGATAGAGGGATGGATGGATGCATGGATGGATGGATGGATGGAGGGATGGATGGATGGAGAGATGGATGGATGCATGGATGGATGGATGGATGGAGGGAAGAATGGACGGAATTGCTTCCAGTAAAATCCTATTACCTGTAGCTGGTAAATTGAGCACCTGGAGTCCTCAGATTACCATAATTATCTACCATGAGGAAATCACCAGATTTTAGACCCAGTGTGTGTGTGTGTGTGTTTGTGTGTCTGCTTATGTGTGTGTATATATTCTATCTAAGTGTGTGAATGCATGCACATGTACTTGTATCTCTTCATACAAAATATCTACTATGTCTCTCTATCCATGTGTGCGTATGTGTGTGTGTGTGTGTGTGTGTGTGTGTGTGTACTGAGCATGGAAAAATGAGAAAGGGAAATGAGGGGTTGCTACTCTGGCCCGCAAATTTGATTTAGAACTGTCGCTTCAATAAGATGGTTGACCGCATCCACTGCCACCCCCTCCCCAACACACACACACACACATACACACGCACACACACACACACACACGCACACACACACACACAGATATTAGTGGACGCTAATTGATTGAGGAGCGCTGGCTGATGGACAGCGTCTGAGATGGGTGGAAGAGATGAGGGGGGTCAACAGCTGTTTCATTTCCCAGACCTACATAAGTGTGTTAACAGACACTAACTGATGCACACACACACACACACACACACACACACACACACACACACACACACACACACACACACCAAGTGTACAACAGTGTCATGTGACATTGAATATCTTGATGACACGGAAAGAGGAAGACAGCTAAGCAGACACAAACGCTCTTTGGGTCTTATAATACTATCATATGAGCCTGACTGGACACATTAAAGAAAACACGTGCAGAAAAATAAGTACTTATACACACACACGCGCACACGCGACCATGGGAGTGGAACATGTGCTGGTGTCAGGTCACCTTTAGATGGCTAACAGGGGACATGAGTGATCATGTCTGATCATTAATCCGTCAAGTGGAAAATTGGGTCAACGATTCAAAGATCATCAGATATTGTGGACAGGCCGCAGGCGACTGAACAAAAAGAACATATATGAAGAACAACACTATTGTTGTCTGGAAATCATATTTACTTTTAAGATTCATGAGCTGAACAACAGTCCAGGGACTCAGTGTCAATAACTGCCATCTATGATTGACTGTCTATAGTTCAGTATGACACAATATAACCATTTGTTTGTCCACAGGAGCAGGAATTACTGCCAAAAAAGGACATTATTCAAATACAAAAAAAAATGTTTTATTGTCATCCATAGACAGCTTCTTTTCTTTAACTATGGCTATATAGTCAGCTAGAACCAGATTTTGGATAAAGTAGATATGGTTGTGTCTATGTGTGTTGTTGGTAAGAACAACAAAATAGCACTCTCTTTTGCTGAAGAGCCAATAAGCCATGTAGTAACGTTCCATGCATTTCTCTCTCTCTCTCTCTCTCTCTCTCTCTCTGTGCCTCCATACATATCCTCCCTAAAAACTCCCCTTGTCCTTCTCCATCCTTCTGATCATTTAATATATATGTTTCTCTACTTTTTTTCATTATTGTCTCATTGTGATGTGTACTCTTTAAACATCACTGTGTCCCTTTCTCTGATATAAAGACCCAGCAGTCTGAAACATCTTTCATCCTTTCTCACATCTAATTTTTCCATCATAAATAGCTCAGCTAGGCCAGAGAGGTTTAACGAGTCATAGTGTGTGTTTGTCTGCTCTTTGATATTCTTATATGAGACCAACAAGCTCAGTCGGACCACGGTTGGTGTAAGATGTGGTGCATATACAATGCTATGCATATCAGTATTTTTGAACACACATACTGAAGACTATATTAATGTATGTCCTGTTGTTTTATGACTAGGTTGGGACTGTCTCATGTACTCTGTGTGAGGCATCCCATTGCAAGATTTAGAGATGCAGCTGTGTGCTGCTCTTTATTAGTGTGGGTGTTAACCAGTTGATTAGTCCTCAACATTAAAGTCCCTTCTCTGTTAAGCCAAGCATACTCACTTAAAGCTGTTCCGATGAAGCACAAATCTCCTTGTCCAAACAGGCTGGGGCTGTAATGGGCTCATTGCTGCCCCCTGTGGCCAGTAGGGGAACCATTCTCAATGGTTACCAGAGCCAACCAAAGTTGAAGTTGAACCTTCAATACATACATGAGCAAACCCCAACAAGGTGACAAGCATTATTTCAAGCACGTTATATATATATATATATATATATATATATATATATATATATATTGATGTTGTTTTTTTAATATGTTTCTCTCTCAGTTGGCTTCTTTTGTCTTAATGTTTTCTCTCTTATCGCTCTGATCTTCTCCCTCCCACTTAAAATCCGCTACGCATTTTTTCCTGAGCTAATGGTAGATTTAGCAGATTTGAATGGATGAGAATGGAAAAGATCACTGTAGCTCAAACATTTATGTTTTCTTCTTTTCCATCTGCCTCTCTCTCCTCTTTATAGCTCTGGATGGCCTTAGAACAAGACACAGGATGAAATACAAAGGATTTAATGACGCTTTCTCTCCATCCCTTTAACACACACACACACGCGCACACACACACACGCACACACACACCTTCTCTATTTACAGCTCTGTCGTTTTAGGGCTCTTCTCTCACACCAGTTTTATGGGGCTGTAATAAAACAGAAAGAAAAGACAAATGGTCAGTGAAGAACTGCTTCTGCAAGGAGCATTTAGTCGTCACTTAGTCATTCAGCTGGTCAGTTAGCCAGTCAATAAGTCAACTATTGTCAAACAGTCAATGTCCATAGCAGGTGGCCATGCGGTCAGTATGTTCAGTTTAGTAAAGGTGCCATTTACACAGCTTAGAAGTCTAGAAAAGATAAGAAAATAAAGACATGGGGAGAGAAAGAACAAGAGAAAATATGTTTTCAGTAAAGCTAAATGCTTCTATGAAAAATATGTTGTACCTTTTAAAACCCCACTGAAGTTTAACCAATACAACAAGGACAGAAAACATACAGAACAATCTTTTCTCCTGCTGAAACAATGGCTGAACCCAACTCCTGATAAACACAGTTATTCTCTTGATGTGACACCCTCCTGCTGCCCCACTCCATCAAGACTAATGGGTTGTGACTCCTAACGACACGCACACACTCACACACACACACACGCGCACGCACACACACACACACACACACACACACACACACACAAAAGTGTACCATTGCTGTGAGAAAGCCCTAAAACACTGGGATAATCTTTCTATCTCAACCCTCTCTGTGACCTCTATTAACCTTATATTTGGGTGTAGTTCATTCATCCTATTGATCCATCTTGCTATTTGTCCCAGTCAGGTTCGCAATGGCAATGCTAGAAGCAGAATATCCCCACAGCTTCTTCACCAACAGCCTCTCTAGGATCCTGCTAACCCTCCTCCTACGCATGCTGGGAGATGTAGTCCCTCCCCTGGGTTTATTCTCTGACATGTTTTTCCTGTCAGTCTTCAAAATAAACCCGACCTGTGTTGAGGTTCTCTTGAATGGACCAGAAAAAAACACCAAACCACAAGAAACGTGTATACAATAGTTCATATAAAATGTGGGAGCATGCGTCTGTATTAAGGTTGATTGCAGAGGAAACTAACTTAATTGTGGAATATAGGCCAAGAACTAAAAGTGTATTTCTAATTGAGACCTTGTATGTGTGGTAAAGCTCTGTCTTCACCAACACAGTCCAATGCAGCACTCCTTCTATGTCACTTAACTTTTTTACTTGAGTTCCAATTCATCACTCATCTGAAGAGAACATCTGAAAGAGACATAAGGGAGAGAGCAAGGGACCGAGAGAGAATTCATAGAATGACATGCATCGTGTCTAAATCTCTGTACTTAACAGTTTATATATAAAACATGCCAGTTGGTGGAGGAGATTTATTTTCTTTGATCTGCCATCTTGTGAATAAGTCGCAGCCAGACACTCTCTATAACCAGATCCCAGACCCAGCTAAGAACCTCGCCCTGCAACCCAGTAACTTCTAATCTTCTTCCAGCATGTAAACGCCCCCCCCACCCAGAGAGTGGACGATAAAGGCATGCTTGGCAGGGTAGGAGCCCTGTAATGTATACCTAGTGCTTGTCTGTGGACCCTATTCCTTTTTGCACAGTGGATTGAACAGATTATTTATATTGCACAACCATTCATGTTTTGATTTTGTTCCTCTACCTATGTTTGTCCACTATGCTGCTGTAATCCTGCAAATGTCCCCACTGTGGGACTAATAAAGGATTATTGTATCTTATCTTATTTTACAGAGCGGTGGCCGTGACCCAGCCAGTAGGGCAAAAAGCAGAAGAGTGATTTCTTTCTCTGCGCAGGTGGGCATAACTCCATTATATCTTTACATAGCCAATAGTTCCACCCTCACCAGCTGCGTTTAGTATCATTTTGAATGCAGACATAAATAAACTTAAATATCAACAGCTTGCGTGGCAATGTATTTTCAGCAACATGTACATGTGTGGTTTCAGCAACATATATTCTTCAATCATTGCCATTAGGAAGAGTAGAGTTTATGTCTGAGAAGCTTATTGATTATTGTCTCTTTAAGGGTCGGGATACAATCATTTAGAAAAAACACCGACACACTTCAAAGCAAATTCATAAAATCTAAAATGTTGCTTTTTTTTAATCATGTTGTTGTAACGTTTTGTCAACACTGTTTATTAATTAGGTAAAACAATCCATTCAGCACACTTAAATGAGTTGAAATAAAATGCACTTTGCGTAATTGTATTGATTATAATGGAATTTAATTTAAATAGATTCAAATTAAATAACCAAATTGGGAGAGTGCGGGAAACGAGCCCTTCGCAGGTGATGAAAAGCGAGTGTGTGCGTGTCAGTTAGTGTATTGTCAGGCTAATTTCAACAACAGCCCCCTGCACAGACACAGAAGGCCTCATGCAGCATCATTTCCTTAAATTAATCCGAAGAGAAAAGCAAAAATAACAATATTGGCGAATCCCGAACAAAATGTAAACAAATGGTGGATATGAACCAGAATGAGAGGAAGTTTGTTCTTAAATGGCTTCCTGCACGAGGCCCATTGTTTGATTTCCATATCAAACGGCGCTGAAAGGAAGCTTTTTAAATGGCACTCTAATTGTTGTAATGGTCTGTTCTTCTGCACCTCTCCCGTGCTCCCTTCTCCCTTTTACTACCTCACTCTTCTCCTTTCACACTGTATTATAATGACCTGCTCACATCTTCCTTTCTCTCTCTTGTTCCACGAACACATGAGCACAGATTTGTGAGTGACAGTTTAATGAGAAGTGCTTTGCCATTATAGAGTCAAAAGGAGAGAATGCATCAATTAACACCCTCTTACAAACAACACGCATTTCTAGACGGGTTAGATTTGATTTGTTTGAATCAGACGTACAAACACACACAGCCAAGACCGACGCATAGACAAATGCATTAAATCAGTCACAAGCAACCAATTCATGTTAGACATTCATATATACTTTATGTGAAAGAATAAGTATTTTCCTCTTACTCTCTTTCCAAAGTTAAAAGTCAGCCTGACTGTAAAGACACATTCTGGTAAAGTGAAATGTTGCCACGTTATGATGCCAGCAATTCTGACAGCGAAGCAAAGAAGCCAACCAAGATATAACACATACTCGGAAAAAAAAAGACAATTTATGACCTTTTAAGCTAAATATTTGGTGTTCTTCAGTTCCAGTCTTCACCTCTCTCTTCATTTTTTTTAACCTGTTCTGCTTCCTTTGAGAATATCCAGAGGCATTAAAACAAACACATATACTCTGTGTTTCTTTGTGTTTATGTCTGGAACACAGGTCAGTACATTACAACAGAGCTGCAGCAGCATATTAAATGTTCTGTAGTTGTGTACGAATGTACGTGTGTGTGTGTGTGCGTGTGTGTGTGTGTGTCAAGATTGTTGAGTTTCCAAAGAGAAAAAAAAGAAATTCTAAAAACCAAGAATCAACCAAGTCAGTATTTTTCACACCGAGTCTGATGCATATGAATAAATCTACACGAGACAAAACTGAATCAACGACGTTGATGCAATGGATAGCCTTAGTCCCAAACAGGTGTTAATAAATCTATGAAATTAGTAAGAATTTATCGTTTAGCTGCCAGGGCCGCAATCACTAATCTGGTCTAATCTTTCGTACATCCATAGTCTTGCGGACCTGATACTCTGTATTGTTTACTTTGTATGTAGCAAAGTGCCTCATGCTGGGAGAGGATAAAGCAGCTTATCAGATGCCATTTTGGATGAGTAAATCAAACATCTCTCAAAAAATTTAACCTGTTTATTAAAATGTAACCTGTTTATTAAACCAGGAACTCTAATGAGGGTGAAAGATTTCGGAGTCAGTAGTATTTTTTAAAGCCATAATTTTGGACATAAAATATTAACTTGGTGTGCACAAGGCCTTCAGTGTCAAGTTTGTACAATAAGACACGCCTGGTCGGAATATTCACCTATAACTTTGATTAGTCTTGAAACACATTGAATATATATGCCCTACTTTTACACATAACCATTATTTCTTCTCCAAGATATATGTAAGGATGCAAACTCAGAACTCGACGTGCAGCTGCAGGAGCTGGAGATGGAGCTGACACACGGCGGACGTGCCAGACCACTCGCCCAACGGGACGCCAGATAGCACGCAGCCGCAAAAGATTTAAGGTTCTTGGGAAAAGAAACAGGTCGTCGAGGTTGTATGTGCATGTTGCTCACATGCACGAGTGCATGCACATGTGCACATGTGGTGAAGTATGAAGACAGAGAAAGCAGGAGCAATAAGAGTCAGTTCAAGAGAGCACTCGATGGGGGGGGAAAGTTTTTACGCAGTTAGTCGAAGTTCATTTCCTTCTTCCTCAGAAGAACCGTGTTCGTGTTGGTGTTCGTCCACACGCATATGCACCCTCACAGGCAACGGGATTATTGGACTCCACCGGTGGTTTATACCTCAATAAATGAATATAAACAAACACATGAGCAGCGGAGGTCCTCGCTCATGAACTCAGTGCTCATTCTTCTAAAAGGGAGGGAGAATGAGGGAAAGAAAAGAGAGAGCAGAGAGGGAGAGAGAGTCTCTAATAGAAGAGGAACAAATCACAGAGAAGGAGGATCAAATTAATCAAAGAAAGGCCAAAGGAGGAAAATAGAATCCCTTTTAAATGCCCATAATGATACTTGCATGTCCATGAATACATTCAAAATATTTTTTTTATACATAATTGTCAAATCCACTGTCCTCATTATGTGCAAAAGTTCAGCTGGAGCTCGTATGAGGCTTCAGCTATCAAATAAAGTTGTTTGACAAGTTGTTTTTATATAATCAGTTTGGCTAGAAACTTGAACTTTGAAATGAAACTTTTGCACGAAAAGCGCAGCAACTTCTGTAATTTGTTAAAAATGCTCCATGCTAGCTATGACTCATATTATTTCATAGGCGGCTCCAATGAGACTAATAAAATTATGCAATAGAGTCGTCATAAGACTATAATGACTATAACTTTACTATTGGGCTCATCTGTATTATATGTCTGATTTTCTTTCACCAACACTCATTAGCAGATGGTGGCTTTAACCATTTTGTTGTTATTGAGACAATTTCTAATAATACAAAAAAAGTAAAAGATGTAAGAAATTTAATTTGCTGTCTTCGCTTTGATGTTTTTGTGTTGACCACAAACTTTTAATGATTGGAAAACTGTAACGGCCAGAAAACACAGTCTATCTTTCCTCTTCCTCCACATTATTGTGGCACAAGCAGCAGAAAATAATCCATTATTTCTCTGCACCCTTACCTTCATTTTCAGTGAGTCTCATATCGTTCCGTTACACGTTTATTCGATACTGGTTTCTGGGTTTTAATCTCTTTCTGCGTTCGACTTTCTCTCCGGGTGTACACATCTGCATCAAAAGCAATTAATTCAACAATAATCCGCTTAATGAACAAACACACACACAGTAGCACAAAATGAATATCAACGTCATCTTAGTGGAAACAAAAGTAAATTTCCATATGTTCTGCCGGATCTATTTGCACACACAGACATGCACACACATTTACATATTTGTCTTTCCCTGCTGTCTCAAAACACGGTATGACATAGTGATTTAATGACAGCTCATGCATATTACATGTTAACTAGCAGTCTTTTCAAAGGTGCCGCACTGTGGTGAGAAAATCATTATTTCATGAGATAAAGAAATGAAATGAAAGAAAAAAAGACAGAAAGTGCAAACATCTCGCCCACATTTCAAGATGAATCCACACTGGAGACTTTGGCTTTGGAAAAGCTTTGTTTTTAGGTGTATAAGAAAAGCTGACTTTGTGAGGACAGAGTGCTGAAAAGATGAACAATAAAATTGAAATCTAACTGACTTTCATGTGGACAAAGACACACAGGTGGCTGCAGCATAATGTCCTTACCAATTAAGAAGCACTAACATTCTTCTCCAGCGATGACGATAACACACCACATGATCAGAGCTCATTATGGATTCACTCGAGTGTCATGTGACATATTGACATAAAGACCTGAGACCTGCAGCAACAGAACTACATGAATACACAAATAGCGTGTCAGCAAAATAAAGTTCTGACTCCCCCGGAAGTTTAGGTTCAGTCACCAAAATCCCTATTCGGGTTGGGAAAAGACCACAGCAGAAGTTAACTTGAATGACTCATTTCTCATGCAACGAGCTATAACTTGTAGCACAATTTACCATCAGTTTGTGCGCATGTATGCACGTGTGAGTGCACGTGTGTGTGTGTGTGTGTGTGTGTGTGTGTGTGTTTGAGGAAACGACTCTTCTGTTAGGGTTCTTTCATTGAGCCACTTCACAGAACAGCCGGTCCATGTTGGTGGATGGCGCGTGTAACTGAGAAGTGTGTGTGTGTGTGTGTGAATGTGTGAGTCGGGAGAGTGAGGGACTCTCAAAGACCACATTCAGACTTTGTGGCAGTTCAGTGTTCTCTCTTCTCTGTGTGTGTGTGTGTGTGTGTGTGTGTGTGTGTGTGTGTGTGTGTGTGTGTTTTTAGAGGAAGTGAGATAAGAGGCGTCACTAAAAGCTTCCTTACTCACATATTCTGTTGCTTGTTTATTAAACAGGGTCACTTTGTGTGTGTGTGTGTGTGTGTGTGTGTGTGTGTGTGTGTGTGTGTGTGACATCCTGAAACAGAGTGGGAGGACAGACAGAGAGTGAGAAGAGAGATGGAGAGGGAAGGTGGAGAAGTCACTTGGGTGTCACAAATGACTGAAGGGAGGAAGAGGCAGAGACGAGAGAGACGGAGAGAGCAGCAGATGAAAAGAGAGAAGAGCAAAGGTCAAGTATTTGAAAGAAGAAGGAAGTGCATGTGACCAAGAAACCCTGATCCCTCTCTTTATTTCACAACTTCTTTAAGAAGCGACTTGTTTTCTTTCCTCTGTCATGCTGACTGCTGAAACTGTCCCCACTTGTCCTCTGACACAACCTTTCTATTTGACTTGGAAAGAGACGGAGACACACTTACACAAACACACGCACACACACACACACACACACACACACATGCAAACACACACTCACACACACACACACACACACACACACACACACACACACACATGCAAACACACACTCACACACACACACACACACACACACACACACACACACAACAGCAACCAGTTGAACAAGGCTCAGGGAGGAAGTAGCTTCATAGTGCAAACACACAGCCAAGATAAAACAATTATTTACTGTTGAGCTTTACTTTTGAGAATAACTGGACTAAAGAGAAAGGAGACAGTTACCGGGGAAGTGGGGAAAGGAAGACAGAGAAGGAAACTAAGAAAGAAATAAAGTATATAATCCAGCCAATAATAACCTGTCGTTTAATACATTTAACAATAACAGTTAATACTAGGTACTGTTTGTTCAGGCAGACATTAGGGCTGCACTTTAAAACTGCAGCTGCTGGTTAGACTTCTGAAATAGCTGTTTTTTAAAATGTTTGGCTTCTTTCAAAGGTTGTTTACAGGCTTTGGCAGAGAACCAGACAGATAGGCAGCGGGTCAGTAAAAGAACACTTTTCATTCAACTACTATTTTCCTTCCAAGACAGACACACACACACACACACACACACACACACACACACACGCGCGCGCGCGCCCGCGCGCACACGCACACACACATATACGCACACACACACACTTAAGAGTAGCGTTAAGTTGCTATTTTCCTGTGTTGTAGCGATTGAAACACTGTAAACAGTGTGAGTGCAGCTTCATGGTGTCTGTCAGCACTGTCCAGCTGTCCAAAGAACTTTTATTGACTTCCATTTTATTACTGGTAAAGAAAAAAGCCATGCACTGCATTGTCTTGAGCAAGGCACTGATCCCCTGACTGCATGTAGCACTGTGCTGCCGTGACCAATCATTCTGGCATCTCTCTACACGTGGTGCATGTGTGTGTAGACCAAGAAACTATGAATGGGTCCTAGAAAATGTGTGTGTGTGTGTGTATGTGTGTATGTGTGTGTGTGACCTTTATGCCTGAAATTGGTGGAGCTCTCTTTAAATTGTTGGCGATACAAACACATTTGCTAATTAACTATTATTTGGACAAATAGTCAATATGAATGACCTAATTGATTGACTTTGAGCACAGGCAAAGGACGTCATCAATTTATATTCATATAATCTTCATTAAAAGAACCACATGAAGAGCACAGGGGTGGGGGGGACATTTGTTTTTTGATGACAACAGTACAGGCTCGTTCCTGTTAACCAGACTCATTATGGCTAAAATGCCCAAATCATTTAAAATCAAAATCATCATTAGGGTTTAGCCAAAGTAAATGGATGTTTACTGTAAACTGGATCTCAGCGTAGAGCAGAAACAGCTGAGAGAGATTAACCAGAGTGGCTGGAGAAGAATGGCTCATTACTGTGTGTGTATGTGTGTGTTTGTGTGTTTGTTTGTTTGTTTGTGTGTGTGTGTGTGTGTTTATGATTATTATTCATGTGGAGTTGCTATGATACAACGAAGCCAGCTGGGGAGCAAGCGCTGCGCTCAACCTTTGTTGCCCTTCCTCATTTATTAAACACACACAGAAATGCATGCAAGCAAGACCCCCCAAACACACAAACACGCACACACACATCAGTACACAACCCCTCGTACCCGCTCATGTTAACATGCGGTTCTTAGCAGACTCGATGAGTGGCTTCCTCTCCGCCTA
Organism: Cyclopterus lumpus; assembly: GCF_009769545.1. Classification (NCBI taxonomy): domain Eukaryota; kingdom Metazoa; phylum Chordata; class Actinopteri; order Perciformes; family Cyclopteridae; genus Cyclopterus; species Cyclopterus lumpus. The sequence goes on along the minus strand of NC_046986.1, from coordinate 16,941,491 downwards.
CACAAAGCGCACAAAGGCTGAGAGCATCCAAAGCACCGACACACAACGTACAGCAATGCCAACTACAAAACAAGACAGTTGGAAATGCAGATGTGATCGTTCATTTGATACATAACTATCGATCAGCACATACACATACGCAGATCAACAGTTGGAAGTTGTCGTATTAAGTAATCTCTTTATGATGAAGATCAGAGCAGGTGATCTGAGTTTAATCAAGTGCCTTATTTTTATTTATTTTTTTCTGTGAAGACCAAAGATGAAAGGGATGCTCTGAGAAAAACAAAATGACAGAGAGGTTGTATTTAAAAAGTTGTATTTAAAAGTTTAGGACCTGAAACTTTGCTTGTATCTGGTTATTCTGGAGTTCCTACCAAGTTTCTTTTGTTTTGCCGGCTGCGTCGATCAGAAAACATGTGATCCAACAAGCCATTAAGATTTGGCAACCCTTCTTATGTCACATGCAGGCTCATTAGAATATATATAACGCCACCCGTCTGAGTATCTCCACCCTCTGGAGAACTACCTTTGCAGAGTTGCACCATTCATTTTTTTCACAAGCCAATAAGAGCAGACTGGGGAGGGGGAGCTAAATAGACAAGCACTAAAACATGTAAAGGTACATTCAGACAGTACCAGTAAAAAAATATTGTGTATTTAATCATTAAAGCTTGTAAACATGTTCTACCAGAAAAAATACAAGTATGAACTTGAAAAGCGTGATATTTCCACTTTAATATCACACAAAGGGGAACACACATACTCCTGTTTGTTTCTTTAAAACTTAAACTGGCTTTAGACTATCATTTGAGACTGAAATGTGAGAATGCCCAAAGTTAGAACGATGACTTCACGTGAAGAAACCCAGGAACAAGAGAGGAAGTCACCATACCTGAATGTTGTTTAACAGGGCCTTCTAAAACAACTAGAAGCATGTATTGGTCTGCCTCCACAGCTACAGTACGAATGAGTTTATGAAACTGATGCCACTTGGTGTAAGTTAGCAGAGCGCTCACAGGAGGTTGGAGACGCCATGGGAACCAGAACAGTCCCCGGTGTGGCTGGCAGTCTCGAGTGTTGATGTCACAAACCTTGTCCACCCATCCATCTCAGGCTTTTTGGAGTGGTACACCAACGCCACACTCATTCTACCGTTGCTAATGAGAGAGGACAGTCATTACTCCAACAATCACCAGAAGCCACTTATCAGGAAAATGTAAACATGGAAAGTTTAAGTGATTTAAGTGAACGCAGTGAAATTGTTAGGATAAGACATAGTGGAAGTAAAAAGGTCAGTATTTCTGTATATATGTCTCTAACGTGTGTTAATCTGCCCAGAAATGTGTGTGTTTCATGTGTGTGTGTGTGTGTGTGTGTGTGTGTCACTACGGCAATCAGTGCAATATGGAGCAATCAATACTGTGCATGCACGTGTGTGAACTTTTTTATGTAATTATCTACATATTCAATACATTCCTAAATTCAATGTGTTACTCAACGTGTCTTCTTATATGCCATTTTACCATCCTGTGGTATATATGAGCATACATATACATTTTACATGTACATTTCTATAAGTTTGAGTCAGATGATTAGTCAGGGGGAATGTGTCAGCATGAAGTAGGTAAGTGCGGCGCCTCAGGATATGTAAACACACAACATTTAAAGTCACTTTGTGAAACTCTTTGTTATTTCCTTTTGTTTGAATCTTTTAAAAGAGTACATGACTTAACAACAACAACAACAACACCAACAACAACAACAACATTAGAGGTTCAAATGCAAAATAGAATTACAGCTTTGAGGTTGTACATCCATGTCCATCCAAAATATCATCACGTTATCATTTTATACTATCTGTGTAAAAATTGACATCATTAGCATTAACATTTTTGAATTATGGGCAAAAGTGTGTTTTGTGAGGTCACAGTGACCTTTGACCACCAAAGTAATCAGTTCATCCTCGAGTCCAAGTGGACATTTGACCCTAATTCCTAGAAATTCTAATTCCTAGAAACCCTAATTCCTAGAAATTCCCTCCAGCACCTCTGCCAGAGACATCACAATGATAGGCCGGAGGTATGAAAATAATAAGAATAACACAGACACACATTCAGACATGGACACACTAAGCCGAGCCAAAGCCAAACAATGGAGAGAGACAGGCCCAGCCACAGGTGATGACGACTGTCTGGGCAGGAGCATAGGGTTCAGTTAAGAGCAACAGTCCATGACCTGTCTGGACAAACACACATAGACCTATAAAACCCTGCAGTGACATGATAGTGCAGTCAACTAGAACCTCATTATCACCTGGCTCTGAAACGTACCGTTGACCATCCAGGAAAAACACACACACATCTGGTTCATGTGCTGGTATCGGTTCAGGGTCGCTGGGCAGGATTTGAACCACATCTCCAGCGATCACAGGGTTGTGAGTGTGTGGGCCTATGTGCATATATTTGCAAGCAAGCCTGAGTGTGTGTGTGTGTGTGTGTGTGTCTCAGAGGGCTAACTTAACCTGCCCCTGCTATCGATACTCTCAGAGTGTCACACACGCCTGACTGACCAGCTACAGGAAAGAGGAAATGAGAGGATTTGGTGTGTGACATTTGCGTCTGCATTTAGGAGCGTGTACGCCTCTGTGTTTGTGTTTGAGTGTAGGCCGTATTTCCTTGTCAGTCTGTGAGGTTGTACGGGTCAACGACTTGGTCTGTGTATAGTGTGAGCGAGCAATTGAGCATTCACTCTAGTCTCTTTGCTTCACTGCGACTGTTTGTTTCAGACAGAGGAGGTTCAGTGTATGTTAGCGCGGTAGCAAGTAACTCTAGTAGGTGAAATAAACTGAGAGGAAGTAGAGAGAGACGAGGGTGGATGAAAGGGAAGAAAGGGGGAGGGATGGGGGATGGAGAAGTAGGAGAAATGAGTGTAAAAAAGGTAAACAAAATGTGGAGAATGAACAGATAATTTAAACTAAGGCTCTCGGTGGACTGTACTGTATCCCGAAACCTTATCAATAAGATTTAAAAGCATTCAGTCTTTTAAACGTGTGTGTCCTTTGGGTGAACCCATGTTACCATTGTAAAACCAAAAAACCACGGGACACAAAAACACGTGTCATAAATATGTTTCACATCAGCCTTGTATCACGCTTGCGGAAATAAACAATGTCACGTCACGTGGATAATGTTGTGAAATGATTGGTTAAGTTAAGGCAACATAAGTATTTGGTAAAGATTATAAAAAGATCATGACAGCAAAATGTAACAACGTAACCAACGTAACGTAACCAACGTAACTTAAAAACTGGACAAAAACGTCCACATTCAATGTATTCTATGAATCTGGGTATTTTAATCCTTAATCAGGTAGCTGATATCAAAAAGAAGACGGAGGGGAAAGAGATGAGGGATGACATGCAACAAAGGTTCCCGGCTACACTGAAACCAAGGACGTTGCTCTTCATGATCGGCGCCTTGCACCCTGGGCCACTTGGGCTTCCATCAAGATGAGAAATAATAACTCAGGACTGAAATTGGATTAGAAGTGATCATTTCAGATGGGAGGGAATAAAATAGGACAAAGCAGGGGAAATAAATCCCTCCTCCATCCCCTTCCAATAACAATCACCTTTCTCTTCGTTGCAATTGAACAAGGGCACGATAAAATGTGACTGAAAAAACATTTTATTAGTCCACAAGTGGCAAATTAACAATTCTCTTAAAATGTTCTGCATACCAACGTTCTACAAACGGTTTTTATCATACGAATTTGTGACATTCCCTCACTTTTATATTTGACACATTTATGATACTAGTTACAGATGTAAGCCTCCAAGGAGAGATTTGTTGTGCACAAATACTGCACACAGCAAACTTAAAAAATAAAAAAAGCACAGCAGGTGAAAAGAACTTCACTGTACAGTGAAGTCTTGTATTTGCTCAAACAAAAAAAGATGCTTATGGGAAAGCACGTCTCCTGTTTTCTGGGTCTGAAAGGGTTTTTTAAAGGTTTCCCTTGTGGGTTATAGCTTTAATTTATATGAGCAAACGCCTATTAGAAGCTATAACATGCTTTAACAAAGATTACATAAGAGTAACAATCATATAGGAGCCCACAGAAACAGTTTATTGTTCTAAATAAGAAATTATCAGTAAGTATGATGCCAGAGAAAATTCTTAAACCTGCTCTGTGGAGTTGTGAGTGGGTGCTTCTACCGCTATTTCAAGTCTTGTGTAACTTTGCACTTTTGACATTTAACGGATATTTTGTGGAGGCGTGATCCAACCACACAGCCAAAATGTAGAGAAGTTGCTTATTATAAAAAATGAAGATTGATGTACTGCCTCCCTCCCAATAGTTAGAGCCACTTACTATCTTCAGGGGAATTTTACCGAATGAACAGCTGAGAATCAGTCCAGTTAGTGTGGTAATATTCAGATATGTGTCCTCTGTGAGAGGGCAAGGAAGAGAGAAGACATCGCAAATTGAGAGCGACAAAGAAAAGATGAAAATCAAAAAAGGACTGAAGGCAAAAGATGGAGAAAAAGAAGGAACTAAGGAGCGCTGGAGAGAGTGAAGGGTTCTTTGATGAATTGGTTTGGAATGAGAGCAGAGTGCTGGAGAGACCAGGGAAAACCAACTGGACTGAAGCATTTATTTACACTCTGCTTCTCAATTAAGTCAAATAGGCCGCTTTAACTAGGCTGACATTTCAACAGTATAATGAGATATCTGAGGGTTCTTCTACAGGATGTGCGGAAACTGCGAGTGTGTGTCTGTGTGTGTGTATTTGGACACGCACTTGTGAAAACATAACCCACGGGTTGTGTCTGACTACAACATTTCCCTGCATGTCAGTTGGTGCACGCCTTGCACACGCATGTTTATCCGTATTTTTGGACGTGTGATCTCGCTCCTCCATCCCTCACCTCCTCTGTCTCCGCTGCGTTTGTGTAAACGGAACAATCTGGAAAGCCTCAGCGGCCGGCCGGGCCCGGGAATGTTAACAGGCTGCATCGTAACGTTACGCCTTCGGGAGCGTGTGGGTGAGCGAGGGAGTGGAACAGGCACAAAGAGAGAGAGAGAGAGAGAGAGAGAGGAGGAGGAGGAAGGTGGAGATAGTGTGTGTGCTGGTGTAATAGAGCGAAAGAGAGAGATTGACTTGATGGAGACAGGAGGATGGAAAGTGAAGGTTTGGTTTCCCCGTGTGTGTGTGTGTGTGTGTGTGTGTGTGTGTGTGTGTGTGTGTGCAGGCTGCGAGGAATGCAGCTGAGGGAAACTCCCTCTGTGGTAATGTTTTAAGCAGCTAATAAACTCTCCCGGCTGAGTGGATGAAACTCTATCCACGCCAGGTGAAAAACATTTCCCACGCTTTTTTTGTGTTTAGATGAGAGTGAACGCACAGATTCCTCTGTCTGTTGTGTGTTGGTGTGTTATTGATATATATGCACAGATGTTCCGCGTATGTGTCTTTGCGTGCAAAACGCCGATGTGAAGGATAAAAGACAGATTCTCGGGGGGGATTTAAGGGAGCATGTAGGCTGTATGTTTAACACAGAGCAGAACTCCTGCTGAAAAGACCCATTAAATGCACATCGTCACACCATCACCAAAATATAAGAGGCCACGAAAAATAAGCTGTCATAATTGGACACATGGAGTCGCTTCTCCTCAGCTTCCCGGGGCAGGCGGTGTGAAGTCTCAATTTTATTATGTACAAATTTAAACAATAAATTGATTTGCATGTAAACAAAAAAACTGGTTACAGATACCTAATCCATTTGAGTAAACTGAACATGGGTTTAGTTGGAATTACTTAATACATTTGAGTTAACTCTACTCAAAAGTAAATAAAATTAGGCTGAAATTAGTTGAAAAAAATTAGTACAATTTACTTAAAAAATATGTCTGGATTTAGATGAAATTGTTGTGTGCATTTACTTACCTAGATAAAATTGCGTAAATTCAACACAACATTTTTTTCAGTGTGGATAGATCAAGATTTAAGGTAACACTTTCTATGATGACCACGTCTGTAATGCATTATCAACATAATGTCTTATGATCTGCTTATAGCGCGGTATAATTATAGTTATAAGCACTTAAAAAATATTCAAAATGCTTGATAACGATGATCATAACACATGATAAAGCATTCCAACTTCATAATTGCTGGTCATTCACTGACATTTTTGTCGTTACAAGGGTTGAAGCGTATTATAATTCCCATAGTAATGCATTATTAAAATATTATAATGTATTACAACTGTGGGAATTATAATACACTATGACCCTTTCAAAAACAATAGTCTTAGTAACCAGCGATTATTAAGTTTTAGGATAATCCATAACGGATTGAAATACATTATTAAGTACACAATTAGGTGTGTTTATAGTGCATTATAGACATAAGTTACCAAAATCCTGTTCTATGTGTGCAAGCAAAAGGTGAGTAGGCTTCGTGGTCCACAGGCAAAGGTTGTAGGCCTTAACAATAATAATAAGTTACTCTGATGTAATCTATAAGATAATTAAGTCTAGCTCCCTGCTTGAAACTGTGACCATGAAACAGAAATGAAACCTCCAAAATCCATGGTTTCTGAGACGTAACAGACGTTCTAATTAGAAAATCATCCACAAGCAGGGTTCAGTTCTTCATCGAAGGTCCATCTTTGTCTGTAATTTGACAATAAAGAGGCCTTTACTCTGTTTTTTCTTGTGCCTTAAAAAACGTTTGCTGTGTTTATTCCAGCGGTTGCGAATGTTTCCGATACCACAAGTGTGTGTGTGTGTGTGTGTGTGTGTGTGTGTGTGTGTCTGTGTGCGATGGAGGACTGATGAATATTATTTGTATTATATTATTCACTTTGCTTTTGGGCTCAGTGGATTAGTCCCATATCAGTTTCCATGAGAAAGAGTTGTGCCCACTGCCAGCGGCCTTTCATCACAGCACACACCGAAACGTGGCCTGGCACAAGTGAAGAGGCTTTGTCGCCGGTTTTATCCGAATTCGCCAAAACCCCCACGTCACATTGTCTATTCGAACCAAAGCACACACTCAGAGCTTAAAGTTGAGCCACATTAAGATTGTCAACAAAAAAGAGATCCTAACCTCAAACAGGCTCCCCCTGCAACTTCATTGTTGTTCCTCTTCAACGGCTTATTTCGTCCCTTAACTTGTCGTTTGTCGTACTTACACGTGTCCCAACACAGCAACAGTTTCTAGTGAGCTCTCTCACTACAAATGGACGCACACATGGACATAAAAGGAAATATGCCAAAATCTCTCTCCTCCAACACCAAAGCCAGTAATCTGGCTTGGTGCTGTTTTCTATACCCATTAGTATTTTACCACAGCCATCCTCTCTGCCTTTTGGTTTACAATGGATAGAAAATGGGATTTCCAACATCCACATTTACACCGACTGAAATGTTTCGTTATATTATGAACATTTGGTGAGTGCTCTTTTTGTATTTCCCATATCTGATGGTAAAACAGCTCCAAAAAAAACATCTAAAAAAAAAGAAAAGTCTTATTTTTCGGGTCATGTTCATTTGTAAAGCAACAAAACAGCCTCCTCACAATGATTAACACACACAAATGAAAAGAGGACCTTGTATGCTGTAATTTTCTTCTTAATTGAGCTGCCTCTTCACATTCGGCCACGGAAACGGTGAAATTATGAGAGCTTCACCTTGTCCTATTTTTGAGTATCAATACAACAGACAAAATGATAATAACAAAGACAGACAAACGGCTGGACAAAAGACCCATCTTTCTATGAGTGTTTAGAAATGATGCTACAGAGTCGTGACGTATGTCATCAGCCCCCTGAGGTATCTCCACGGTTATTACCCACTGACAGCAGATATGGGACACTACTTTTCCTAAATCAACGATATGAAATGGAGGAACATTTAGGTTGGGGACATCGTTCAGATTTCAGTTCCTTTCATCTAAAAAAGAAAAAAAATGATTTGATGACAGATGTTTACACATTTTGGTTACACATTAGTGTTGCTAACTGTACGAGCCTCCCGTAACATGAATGTGTTTGCATCCGTGCTTCTGAGAAGACCCAGAGGAAGTCGAGGAGGCCGAGTGTTGTTGAGCTGAGTTAATGAAGCCAGCGGGAGCATCTGAACCAACAGTGGCTCACGTCTGGTCAGGGAGACGACAGTTGGATAAAAGTTAGATCCACATTTGGCACAAAGTCATGCGCCAATTTATTAATGCCGACGCAACTTTGCACCAAAACATGAACTATGTTACACACACATACTAGCATGGAATAATCATTTTATGGCTATTAGGAAAACAACAACAACAAACATTTACAGCCTATCAAAGACACACACACACACACAGTCTGGGAACGAACCAAATTGGCCGTGGAGAAAACAACAGCTAATCCTCATCCTGTCGCACTCGTTATCCTTTTTAACTCATTTATCCGTGTTTAGCTCTTCCTTTCATCCCTCGCTCGCTCTCCAAACCCTCACTAGTCACGTGACCCTAATACACGCCGGATATGAGAGAGATCATCCAAGTATCTCCAAAAACCACAGGCTTCCACCTCAACTGTTGAAACGGTGTTTGTTTAACATTTTGTCCATCGTTTCACACATGCGAGACAGATTGAGAGCAGGAAGTGGATGACATTTGGTGGGTGCTGACCTGATAAACCCCTTTCCAGCTCTGCTCGTCTTCGTTCTGCCCTCACTGCTCAATTCAAGCCTTCCAGAGGATAAAAGGGGCTTTAGGAGAGAATCTGTCCCCCAGTTCTCCGAGCCAGCACATGGCACTAAGTCACAAGGAGATCAACTCGTGGCACTGCCAGCAGACGAGTATCAAGTGAATCAGACCGGAGCTGTGCCGACCATCTGGAGCATCAGCAGCACTGGAGACATGGTGAGGCAGCCTGTTCAAGAAAGGGTGTTAAACAAACGCTGAACTCAAACCTGTACTGCGAGGTGATTAACATCAAGATGGCACTCTCGGAGGCTCAGAGAGGGCGAGCCGAATGCATGAATCCGATAGATTGATGGAGCTCGAACACGATTCCCGAAGGCAACGGGCGTATAAAGGTCAGAGCGTGTGTTCAAATCCAGTGGAGCTCAACATATTATTCCATCCGTATGCACACTGTGTGTACATATCGGATCTTTAAGAAAGTACTTAGGGATTTTGCAACATTGTATTTAAAACATGATCCAACTACTTTGACATATTTTCAATGTTATGCAGCTTATTGTATTCTTTTTTGTTTTTGTATATGAGCAAAGGCCGACCGGGGCTTTGTCTCTAACATTCTAATGTATCATTTCCTCGAACATGGCATGTTAAAACTACTTTTAAGGCCAACAATTTGTTGAGTCAGTATCAAAACACAAACAGGTGATTGAAAAGCACAATTCAGGCGAAACGGAATACAAATGGAGATATTTGTATTTAATTAAGGAAAGACATGAATGAAAGCTGTCTGGGTTGTTAAAGGTAAACTCGTGAAACTATACAGGAAAACTGAAATGAAGTGCAACTTAAAGAAAGCAAAGATAACTCATAATTTCAGAATTGCCGTTAAATTAAATCCACACTGTGACTCATTATTTCTTGTTGCATGAGTGTCTTCATAAAACAAAAAGAAAGCAGAAGGGATGATAGATGTGAGGTCTAACTGGATAACACAAAGAAACATAAACAAGTGTGCAATATTCTTTTCTCGCCACTTATCTTCATCTTTCATTCTCCTGTCATCTTTGAGCTCCCTCCTTTTCTTCTCCGTCCTTGTGTGCCCCTCAGCTGATAAAAGGCCTCTCTCTCTCTCTCTCTATCTCCTTCAACCCTCATTCCTCCCTCCTCTTTTCCTTTCCTAACATCTCCCTTTGTGTCTCTTGAGTGCTTTGTTGTGAAATGTTTGGGCACAATAGTTCCTCCTATTCCACACATATTTATCAGTTCTTTTCTCTTTTCTCCAGTATCTTGTCTCGGCATGGCTTTTTTCTGTCAATGCCTCTCTAACTTATTTCCTCTGCACAGAAATCAACTCAGTGGCTCCGCAATCAACGTATTTAAAGGGATAGAGGGACATTGTGCTCACTGCAAATAACTGCTCAGGATTAGAAATGAAAAGGCATGTGAGTTTATACCCCCTCTCTCTTTCACTGTCCCCTCTCTTGCTTCTTTCCCCCGAGCGACTTGAACACAAATCCTCAACCACGGAGTCTATTAGCTCGGACACGGATTGTGTAAAGAGGGAGATGTATTTTGGGAAGATTATAATTGCTTATGTCATGCTGGTCCCTTCCCTGTGACTGACTCTGTAACTGACTGTTGGATTAGGGTCTGTGTGTGTGTACTGCAGAAAGCAGAGAGCTCCCTATGGCTATATGAATGATGGGTGTCTCTGTGTGTGTGTGTGTGTGTGTGTGTGTGTGTGTGTGTGTGTGTGTGTGTGAAAGACAGACAGACACAGTGGTGACAAGAGATTGTTTCTATTTATATGTTTAATTTAAACGTTTAAATGTGTTACTCTTGTTGTGGTCTGTACACAGAATGGACTAAAGTATACGTATATATAATGGGTTGGCTAAATAAGGTTGAAAGGTCGCAGAAACGACACATCCCAAAGGGGAAGGATGAATTACTTTAACTTGAAGGGCAACCTTTGGAGAGTTGGGGAGTACTACTGTTTATATGAAAATAATGAGTATTAAGTATTTTGTGGCTCAAGAAGTAGCGTCACCCATTGGTTTGTGGACTACTACTTTAAAGCCTTGAGTTTGACAGTCGCCATCTTGGTTTCATTGGAGCCGGGTGGAGCTGTGGATTGACTGGTTACCATGGTAGCTACTTGTATTATAATCATGCTGTATTGAAGAATGGTTGAACCCAGCGATTGAGACCATACACTCACGTCTTCAATGTAAACTGAGGTAATCGAGTGAGAAGTTGGATGAGCCCAAATCTCTGGCCAAGCTGTTGGCGGTCGCATTGTATTGTGGGCCAAGAAACCACATTTTGACAAGTTAGATCGTATGGAATAAAAAATAAAAACAACATCTCAGGTTCATGCTGCATCGATTTCAAACCTTTTCCCCTCCAGCGTGAGTCCAACACTGTTACAGGAATGCAATGCTGAATCGGTGGAGTAATCCATTAAGTTTGTAGCTTTTCATTTGAATGTCCCTTAGTTTTATATGTTTTTGTCTGATAGCAATTGTCTTCTCTCTGTGAAGCACTTTGATGAATGTTTGTTGTTTTTCTATATTCTCTATAAATATAGTGACTTGACATTCGCAGTACTTCATTAGCGAGGTTGGTCATTTCTGTATAATTAGCTTTTCTTTGGCTTATTCTGTTGTAATTATTCTAGAAAACTAAACATTATTAAAATATCGTATCGATAAGACAATGCCAGTACTGTTACGGCTGCTGACTGACTGCCTTATAACTCCACAACTCTTTTCTTTCTCTAATTGAAATTTCACGTTAGCTTGTGAGCTGAATTTGTTTCTTGACCGCAGAGTCACTGAAATCCTTTCAGTGACATATTAGCAATAATGGGAAATTAAGCCGTTTTGTAATTTCTTTAAATTATTACAGCAGCAAAAAAAACAATAACACAATAGCACATTTTCTGATGAAACTTCCTCATATAGCACCGTTAGAACAACTTTAGAAAGACGCGTTAGTGAGTAAAAGAGAAACATTAAAGATGTAGATACAAAGCGACAAGAGAATCATATACATGTCAAGACGAGTGAAGTCTGCTGGTTTGTAGGAAAGAGAAGCAGACAGTTGCTGAGGTGAATAAAGCATAACGCGACATCATTTCCTTTTCAGAGGGAGAGCATGCAGCAGTCGTCCTCTTGTCTCTCACGGTGTCTTTTCTCTCTCCGATGGCTGACGTTCTTCCTTTTATCAGCTTCTCCTCACAAACTAAATAGAGTAAGCGCAGCGGTTGGATAGTGTGTGTATTAACATACTGTATGTGCACATCCCTCTGAAAATGAAGTTGACGCTCAAAGCCCCACAAAGGAGTTGAAACCTTTTGATAAAAAACAATACAGACAAACTATTTTCCAAGCTACTGTGGCTTTATTGACACCGTATCGTGCAGTAGGAGTACTTAGGCTCAGACCTGGGGAGGAAGTAACAACTTCGATTATATTTTAAAGTAATTAAATGTAATGGAAAAGTTATGTAAAAAACATCTGAGATTCCGAGAACGTAAAAAGTTGTGAGAAAGAAGCAGTGCTCTGCTGACTTGTGTTGGGTCACACAAACCTGGTTGCTATAGGAACATAAAGAACATCAGTCCAAGGTGGATATGGAGACATTTTAAGTACTGTGGTTTTCTTCACGTCCTGCAGTGTTGTTTCTGTGTTAGTGTGATCACTAAGGAGGCCACGGGAAGCTGGGCCATACTCTTCCAGGTTCAGGTTCACGGCCCATTCGGCTGCCTTACAAGGAGACAGAAACAACTTTACGAGTCTTTGTCTCTAAGTGCTGTGAAGTATCCCGTGGGTTTGCTTTGTGCTCACAGTAGTCTGGGGATTTGTGGCCACATTTTTTTTTTAATTCTGCTTGCGTATATCTCCTGGCTGCTCTCTTCAGCCCCTGGAAGCCCCAGGTTGAACCTGCGTCATGAGACAATGCTGGAAAGCAGCCGAAAACACAGCGGCGAACACACGAAGGCTTTAGAAAAACCCAAATCCCACCCAGTGTGCCTCGGTGCTGTGGGTTGATCCACCCTCACCTCTTCAGCGGCTCGCAGGATCCAGCAAGAGAGAGACTCTTGGTACAGTATGTGTGCTAGAAGGATGCCTCAAGTTTACCACAGGGATGTGTGTGTGTGTGTGTAGGACGGGAAAAGGGGAAACAGCTGCCAGTGGAGTTTACCACAAGTCATTACTGTCCACAGGGGAATGAGGAAATGTAATTTTTACACACAAAGACTTTGTAGGACACATTCAGTATTCGTAATATGTCCATGACCCTGTCAGGATGTGAACCTTGGGACACACAAACACACACACACACAAAACAGAATTTGCCTCAACAATTCCACTTCTCTCTCTCTCTCTCGCTGCTTTTTGTAAGATGTCACCTGGTTGTTCACACGTTGAAGTCGTACCTACATTTCAAAGGAGCCTTTTACACAAGGACAGTGGTTCCCAGCATGGGTGTCATGGGTCCCCAAAGCGTTGTAACATGGTTAAAATGATCGGAGAGTGGAAAACACATTTCTGCTGAACAAAATTGTTTTATTAAACGTGCCTGTTCAAAGGTTGGTAACCAGTGCATTTGAACGTGACATGAATGCGACAACTTCCAGTCAAGCCTGACCAACTATACCTTTATTTTCTGGATGTATAACGAAAACACACAAAGTTAAAACAATTCCAGAAAAAAGTAGTGCACTGACCTGTCTTTGAACTGCACCCCTGTCCAAAAAAACGCATGGACCTTGAAAATAACCGCACACAAAACGCAGGGCACACAATGTGCTGAATTTGAAGATGAAATCTGTTGACGAAGTGTAAACAGACGTTTGGCCTTGTGTATCACTTCCGTACATCAATGCTGATTCATGCCATATTGAATTGTCGTCGTCTGTGATTTTAATTCACCGAAGCTCCAATAGACCTGCACACTGTGGTCAATTTGCATGAACACGTTTTAAAATGGATGAGTGTGTGCAAGCAGCGCTCCCGATTGTGATCTGCGGTTGTCACACTTGAATCATTAGTCCACCGTCACAGAGAAAACAAGATCGTAAGTTGGCAATAATTAATGAGGATTTTGGGAGGTCTGGCAGCTCCAAGGACGGCCTTCAAACACAGTGTACACGAAAAACAATCAGAAGTTAAGGGAACAAAAAGCAGGCTGCCAGTAATAGCTACAAATGAACAATACCTTGCCAAGCAGAGACACACACACACACACACACACAAATGTTCGCAAACTGGCAGGCATTCATAATAGGAAATCCTAATTACAATGTATTGCAATGGTTATTAAAACTACTAATAATAACTGATAATAATTACAGCGTGCCAAACCTGCCCCGGGAGGAAGGCTTGAGCAATTACACACCCAGTCAGTCAGTGACGACTTCGTACAGCCAGTCAGCGAGTCAACCAGGCTGTTTGATGCTCTCTAACATACAGCATCAGTCAAAGACGTTACCAGCACAAGGCCACTCAGTCAGCTGGATTGAAGTTACTGTGGGGTTAGTCATAATCTGGACAGATTAATCAATTAAAGATGCATTAAGTGAGCATGAGCAGACAGATGTCTCCAAGAAACAGAGCCCTGATCTGTATCATCAGCTTCCGAAAGATGGGGGGACATGACAAAAGAACCATCTGAGAAATGTTTTTAATCTTGTACAAGCTGGAGTCACACACAGACTGGACATACAAGTGAACAAAGCCACCACGACATCCCCATTGGTCTGGGATACCGCTTTGAAGCCTGGATTTGGGCAAAGTCGCCATCTTGGATTTTTGGAACCAGAAGTGACCATATTTGGACAGAAGGGTGGAGCTGGATGAAGAATGAGGCCTAGCAGGGGGGAAAACAAATGTTAAGCTAGCAACTAACATTAGCGATTGCTAGTTAGCTTGATTATGAAGGAGCATTTGTAATTCAAGCTAACTGTGATATTAATTGGGATGTTTTTTTTCCCGGCTAACGAAAACCTGTTGGTAATCTATACTTACCCAAATTGTTTTTTGAAACTTAGTGTCTTTTAGTCCAAACACTGAGCGCCCTTAATCACGCTTAACTTAATACAATTTAAACCATAGAGTTATATCCAAATTAAAACAATATACAGAATTGGAAAATTAACCAGAGACCAAAACTGTTTTTGGCAGGTTAACGAGTTTATTCCTGCTGGAAAATGTATCATTTTAACCCAGGGTTTTTCAAACTGCAGTTTTTGGCAAGTTCCGCGGTGGCTTCATTTTTCCACCCTGGAGGTTGCTGCTTGGTCTGAGTTTTAGAAATATAAGAACTCGCACATACTGTAAGGTGAAACAAAAGAATAAATTAAGCTTCAAGCTTCTCAAAGAAGTATGTAAAGTCTGGCTAAGAATAGCTAGGGAGCTAAACCTTTATCACTCTAGTAAATAATCAGTCGCTCCAGACTCTTTTAATTTGCTCCATTTCAGAGACATGTTTGATTCACATGGAGAGAAGAGTCCAGAAGCACTCTGCAATTAATCTTTGAAACTACTTTGTGGCTCTCACATGCATTAACACAAACAGCAGGACTTAAATAGCCATTACAATCAGAATATTGAATGTTGAAAACACACACACACACACACACACACACACACACATTGTAGATCCATACTGAACACTGTGCACAAAATGAACCTTGGCAGCGACTCGGGAGAATTTAATTACTTCCTCTCCCTCTCCCCATTGGCTGAGAGGTCTGGGATATGCTAATTAAGCCAGGACTGATAAAACATTCCCTTGGCCTCTGTGTCTCATTATTACTAACTTCTCTGATTGCAGCCTCGTCCTGCGCCCACAGTGTCTGACAAATAAAAAAGCACCGTAAGCCACGAGCTGTGACTAAATGCTTATTAATCGGAGGGATATGACCTGGCAATGTGATGGCACGACGGCAGAGAAACTAAAAAAAACTTTGTGCCGCAATCAGTGTACCTTATCTTCATTTTCTAATTGATAATTAGTCTTGCATTAATTTAGGGGCCAACATCTATCTCTTATCACAAAGGTACAATTTATCAGCAGCTTAAATGATGGACTAAATTGGGTTGGCAATGTTAATGATTCACCTTGCAGGGAATGGGGGACCATGAGGGAAATAATTTCTCCTGACTCATATTTAATTAACCTTAGCAGATGTGCTGGGCATGCATTGTGGCTTAAAAAACATTTTAAGTACGACATCTTCTGGCAAATCCGCTTTAAAAATGAATATTTAATGTAAAAAAAGATGTTATATACATAAATATATAGGAAATCAATAATAGAAAACATTGTTATTGTTACATTATATGAAATGGATTTGTTTATGCATACAATCAGTTTAATACAAAATGTTATACTTCTAAGGCAGAGAGAACCAGGAGTACCAGAACCAGCTAATAGGAGACTAGTTAGTACCTTCAGCTTGTGCAACTCATACTGTCCTGCCATTAAACCAGAGCCATACATTCACAATGTTTGGTACGTTAACCATGCTACTCAAACTATTTTCCCCCCCACATTTTTTTTTCATTTGTATGCAACTTGTATGTATAGAAAACAGAAGAAAATAAAACCATACATGAAGTGAATTTGAGGGGGAAAAGTGATATGTAGCATGGTAAAAATGGCCAAACATTGTGTGGCCCTGGAATGACCAACCAACAACAACAGACAAATTAGTAAGAATGACATAAAAATACATTTGAAAAAGTAACACACATGTGAATTGCGTACCAGTATCAGAGGAGTATTAGTAATGTTCTCATCTCAATATACTGCATCTCAGCAAAGCTTCATCAGACAGATACAGTTATGCATTGTCGTATAGATGTACAATACATTTCTGGAAATATGACACCAAAATCATCCATGTGACTCTAGTAGATCATTTTCTTTGGCGCTCCATAACGTACACGTACCGTCGCAGATAGGCAGCTGCAATTATCCAAAGTTATAAACATCACTCTTTTTGTTTTGGTATATTGGAACATATATATATATATATATATATATATATACATATACAGAATCACACATATTATTGAGCAAAGTAGATTATTAGTAATGACTCATTACCCATAACCTCTGAGGTCCGAGGAGTATAAAACTGTACTTTTTTCTTCATCATGTTACATTCTGTTTTCCCCTTTAATTTCAATTCAATTTTTTTTTACATAGATTAATTAGACATTTAAATACCAACTAGGGCTGAAAGATTACAAAATATTGTATTATTTGAGCTGATATTGCAATTGCGAAATGCGTTTTTTTTTTTTTGGAGGAATGATGATTTCTCATTTTCATTGACAAAACAAATAAAAAAATGATTATGGTGTGATTTTTGCCGAGATCTGTGCCATACAAAAATGTTTTCTCAAGTCTGTAGAATATGATGTGCAGGCTCGGACATCTCTGCAGCACGGCAATATTTTATAAAAAATATATATTTTGACAAATATTGAGCATCCAGTACTTTGAAAATCACATTTAATTGTGTGCAAACTGCCATTTATTAATTGACCTAAAAGCACGTTTGGTCCCATGTGAGGTAATGCTTGGTACTATTACTCACTATTAAGGAAGCAAAGCCTGCTGCTGTTAATGTTAATGTTAACACTCAGCAGGAGAGTGCATGATCTGGAGTGGCATCTGAACTATTGTGCACTTTTATTATGTCTTCTGCTCTGTTATTCTTTGAAAACTCTGAATCAAACCATTGGGAACCACAAGAGCTTTGGCCTGGCTCTGCTTGTGTTTTTACCATTTCTTCCACCTCCTTCCACGTATACTGAGTCTTAATACTTCTTTCTTTAATCCCTCCTCCCCCTATATGTTCTGTTGCTTGCCCTATCTATTCTTTTCCTTTCGTCCCTCGTTTCCCTGTTTTTATTTCTAAAAATCTCCTTCTTTCCTTAGTCCAATCAAGATCCAGATCTGTCAAACAAACAAGCAAATGAAACCGTTTTGAGTCGGCATTAGAGCTTCAGTCAAATCACTTGATTATTGCTTTAACATCAGCGGGATTTAATTTATCTGTCACACTGACAGAGATGCAATTCACGTAGTCCTGAAGTGCCATTTGACACATTTAATCTTCACTGGAAATAATACTGCTGTGCTTTGTGGAGGGAAACACAAGCATGTTGGATGCTGGACTCTGACTCTTAGTTCCACTTATTTGATGGTTTAGTAAGTGGCTAAATGGATACACGCTGCACTGGGTGCAGCACTCTGAAGCTCAATTCAGGTTTCAGCGGGACTTGTCAGCCCTTCAGCATACGGCGAAAGTCACAGAGCCATGAACACCCATCACATACCTCCAGTACATGGCATACACAGACAAGGTAACTGTCAGAGCAGAGAAGCCCGGTCGCCCACTCCCACTGACCGAGGGGCGCTCTGTCCACAGTGTTGAATTGATTTCTGAGCCTTTTTTTGTGCTTGTAGAGAGAAAGACACAATGGTGCAACGATGCTGTCCGCTATCACGTCTGCTTTCACCCGATACTCGAGTCCCCTCCATTAGAGAAGGAGACGGCAATAAAAAGCTTTTTATGAAGTGATGCTGTGCGTATTGCCTCGACTGAACAGGAGCTCTCAGCATTGGCACAAAATGGTCGTCTTGTTCTTAACGAAGCGTCTTCCAGGATGTCAAAGTTCGAGGGATGATGTTAGCACACGGATGGAAGTTTGAAAGATTTTTTTTTTTTTTTTAAAGCAATGGATTATCTCTGAATTAAATGTTTGACAAAAAGTGAGCGAAAGCGCCAATCAGGCTGGATTGATGCAATAAACACAGGTTGCACCGCACTGGGGACTGTGAACATGTAATCTAGGAGCGCCACACACATTCAAGTCACTTTGAATAGATTTGATTATTCAAAGACAAACGTAAGTCCAACAATGTCCTACTTATGTGTACAGATTGTAAAGCCCTCTGAGGCAAATTTGTAATGTGTGATATTGGGCTATACAAAATAAACTGAATTGAATTGAATTTGAGATTCGGTACTTCTACAGCGGTCGGAGTGGTTATCACACGGTAGTTCTAGAGCAGGAACAGGGTCATTCATAAAGGCTGCAGACTCAGATTGTACCTAGTGCTGGACTACAATCTCTCATCTCTACTGAGAGAAATAGTTTGGATACACATGAAAAGCAATCAGAGAATCATTAAAAACATATTATTACAAGTGAAGATAATAAACTGCTCTACTTTGCTTTGGAGCATTTTGATTATTCATGTTTCCATAATTGATTGAATTAACAATACTGTACATGGTCCATCAGACTAGTGACAATAATCTATACTTTCATAAAGATTGGTAGATTGGCGTTCTCCCTGTTTCACAAGTTGAGAAAATACTGTAACTGTCGCCCGCAATTTTTAATGCTACGTTGTTAGTTAATTGTAAATCAGACTAAATGGAAATATCATTTTGTTGTAATTGTAGCGTTATGATACCTTCATCTTGTTTGTTTCTAACAGTGCAAAGAATGAGTTCTCCACACTCATTGTTTGCCATTAACACCGTTTTGGAACATTTTCCATCATCTTCTAGATCTCAGCTCCAGCTCAAGAGGAGAATAAATGCCTTACATTTTACACTAAATGTAACATGTAGAATAAAATGCAACACGCAGTAACATTAGTGTTTGTGGAGCTGCAGCAGTAAAACCACCAGGTACAATATTGGAGTGTGTAGCGCATTCATGGCCTTAATTTAAACAGATCCAATTATTTTGGTGACTCTGACAGATTCTTGAAAGAGACGACTTAATCAGAGTATAGTGAAAAGTAAAAACCCTGCTAATTTAATGCTGCGGGAAGACTCAAAGCAATTTAAATGACTTCAAACAACAAGACATTATGCTTCACGCCGGCCACTCTGTAATTAACCTCCTTTACCTTGCCTGCCTGTGTATTACCATATACTTCAAACGGTGCAGACAGTGTTTGATAATGACGGTGATTCAAATCCCAGCATTAAAAAGGCTTCAACTGGATTTCGTTGGAGTACCGCGAGCAGAAGAGCTGCACAACACCGTGGGCATTGGGCTCATGGTCATCTCTGGCCCTGACTCGTCTACACAGCTGCAGTCATGGCATTCTTCAGTCTTGGGTTGGTTTGGTGTTGCTGTTGCTGTCTTCCTCCCTCCCCAGTATAGACATACTGGTCTGGACTGGGATCCACCAGGTGCCTGTAACCAATCAAACTTGTTCTTAGGGCACAGTGAAGTCCTGTGGTCTTACTTCACTGACGTAGAAGTATATTACAAAATGATGCTCCTTTAGTAGTTATATAACTCATTTTGTACGGTCGTACTTTTTAAAACTCTCTTCAGGTGTTAGAATGGATGAACTCAAAAGTCGTTTGCAAAACAAAGGAGGATTTTAAGTTTCAGAGGGATTATCTGTATCCACAAATCGCCCCTACCTGTAACCACCACCTGCGGTTCCACGCGCCATGGTGTCGTACCGTAGTGAACGAAGTGGAGGGGTGGGAGACGGGGGAACATCCTGCCGCAAGGGGCCTCTCTGCTGGGAGCTAGGAGCAGAAAACAACAAGTCCACCATTGTCACAGGGTGAGCACTACTGTGAGGACAGGTATGAATGATTTAACAGTGTAACCAAAAGCTAAATTAAGCAAACAAGCAAAGCTATTTGAATAAAAGAGAACCGGAGTGGAGTCAGGCCTTTACTTTCAGACTGTATTTCTGACTCATGTTTGAGTTTGAGCTCTGTGCACAGCATCGTGGCTAAAAAGTAACCTCCGTGCCTTTAATTACCTTGGGTGGGGATAGTACCCAGGGTCGACGCCCCGAGGGTCACCTGGCCGTCCATATGGTTGACCAGGTGGGTAGCCGGGGTAGGACGGGGCAGACTGGGGGTTGGGGTTGGGGTAGGAGGGGGACTGAGGGTACCCCTGTGGGGCCTGGGGAGGTCCGGGGTAATGACCTGACCACGGCTGCATGGAGTAGTCGGTCACATCCAACGGACCTCGTCTGGAAAAGAAAAAGAAAAAGATCACAATTTTAAACAAATGATGTTGTAAGAAAACAAACTTTTAAGAACTCTAACACGGACATTTTGTATTTTCTATAAGAACATTTTGGCATTTTTTTGGCATTGCATTCTTTTGGAGTTGTATGTCAGTCCAGGTCCATTCACTCCCTTAACCACAGTCTCCCGTGGCCGAACTCGGACAAATTAGAACTATAGTGTGTGTCAATAAATAGGAAGCTAATATATATGTAGTTAATATGTTCAGTGCTAGCAAGTTTAATATACAAAAACTGTAACATAAATACTTAATGTTATGAAAGGCAATTAATTAAATAACACACGTTTATTAAAATGTAATTGTAATACTGCATATATATATACACACACATATTACATAACAATCTTACTGTATTGATGATGTGTTGATATTCATCTTAATTTTATATTTGGCAACATTGTTATTTTTTAAAATAAACTTTCATGCCAATAGAGCCACATTGAATTGAAATAAACATGATTTTCCTCCAAGACACAATGGAAGCAGCTCTCGTTCTGCCTGAAATCACTCACACTGAAGCAAACGCTGGCACTGAGAATGTCATGCTACAGTTTTTGTTTGCTTTGTGATGTTCTTTTCATGTATTTTAATTAGAACTAAAGAATAATACTGCTGCAGTTTTTGCCAGTTTCTCTGTTAAATAAATGGCTTAAATATTCATGAAAATCTGCTGAAAACTATTTGTTTTGGACCAGAGAGCGAGAGAGAGAGTGGGAGAGAGAGAGAGAGAGAAAGAGATTTAGAGAGTGATATATATATATATATATATATATATATATAGAGAGAGAGAGAGAGAGAGAGAGAGAGAGAGAGAGAGAGAGTGCAAGAGAAAGAAGGGAGAGATAAAGAGAGAGAGAGGGGCACACACAGCGGCCCATCCTGGCCAAAGATCACATAGCAACAGAATATAAGTGACATGTGAGTTTTAAGACGGACAGGGCTCACACACACACACACACACACACACACACACACACACACACACACACACGCGCGCACACACACACACACACACACACACACACACACACACACACACACGCGCGCGCACACACACACACACACACACACACACACACACACACACACACACACACACACACACACACACACACACACACACACACACACAGCTGTGGTAATCCAGTACAGCCATGGCAATAGATATCAATGTCTTGTGCCCTGTGGAAAGCAAGTACACAAACATATGTTTACATGTCTACATAGACAACATTATGAGCTTTTATCAGTTATTTTCCATCTGTCTACATTTGTTTCATCCATTTCATCCTTTCTCAATCTACCCATCTGCCTTTCCATCTCTATTGTCCCTTCTTTAATTTCTGTTCTTCAACATTTATCTTCTATTCTATTTTTGTTCATGTATTTATGCTTGTTTGTCTACGTACATACAGCAAATTCTAGATTAAATGAGTGCATATGCAGGATATATATTGATATATATCGCCCTTTCTCAATTTTTATTAAATTCATACTGACTCGCAGTTTGGATTAATATACTCCAAAAATAATGTGTACTGAAGCCTGTACTTGTGTTCAGAGCATGCTACTCTCACTGAGTGTCATAATGACACTTATCGTCGATATGCATCGTTGAGTGGGTGGGGCTCCACAGCCTCCAACCAATCAGAGAGTTGACCGGTTGCCTGGAAATAACGTTAATGTACACACGGCCCGACTAAATCAAACACAGATTTGTACATAAATACTAACACAGATCGCACACACACACACACACACAGAGAGACAGAGTGCTGGTGGTCTCCATGCTGACGCCAGTGTGTGTCAATTTGGGTGGTCAGCAGTGGAGAGTGTATAACTAACTACATGCCCATCATGTTTGGGATGTCTGCTTCTGCCCTCCTGGCTCCATATCGGTCTTGAGAGTCACACACATTCACACACACACATACGCACACACACACACACGCGCGCACAGACACACACACACACACACACACGAACACATGCACACACACACACACACACACACACACACACACACACACACACACACACACACACAGAGACGCTACATTTCTGCTTCTCTCATCTGTCAACCTATCTGTCTTCTGGTTTTCGACTTATTGTATTTATTGTAAGTCACTCCAGCTGCGTCTCAAATGTCTCCCTTCCTGATAGCCACAGCCGCTTTGACTTCTTCTTTCCTGCTGGAAGGCCGACCAACACGCAGTCTGCCAGCTGCCTCGTCTGTCCATGGTGTCCCACTGCCTCTCTCGCTCTCCTTTTAGAGGTTTTATGGCTACCAGTCTGCCTGCCGGCTAATCTGCATGGCTTGCTCGCCGCCTCTGAGCCCGTAGACTGTGGGTCATATCAGTCAGTCAATCTGTCACTCAGAGTTTGGCCCCTGGCACCGATAATGTCACAGAGGCAGAGATAAGAGCAGTGGAGGGGTGACGAGGAGGTGAAGAAGGCAGGGCACAGAGGGATAGAGGGAGATAAGACAGAAAGTAAGAAGGAGAGGGAAGGACGAGTATAGGGGGAGGTACAAGGGTGAGATGCAGATAAAACACAAGGATAAGGAGAGAGGTAACGTGGTGAGGAGAATACAATCAAGGAGACATTGCCTCTGAAAATGTACAGGTAATTAAGAGTCACCAGCAGCTGTTGTGAGCAAAGGCTTCACTTATCTATTACCTGTTTAATATGCACCATGATTTATTTTCTTAGGCTTTCAAGAACTTATTAGGACACTACAGTAGTAATCACTGTAACTACAACGATCATTTGTGACACACTTAAATAAGTCAATGAAAGGACATGTGGAGTGAAGATGAATGAAACAAGACGAGGATGAGAAACATGGAGCGAGAGGAAAGTATTTTGTCTGTAATTATAAAGACAATTTGGCAGATCAGACACCTAAAAAGACACATTGAAAATGTGATTTCTCTTTCTCATTACCAAGCTCTTATTTCACCAGTGTGATCTTTCAGTGGTTACATCTACAATCTGCTGGACTGTATACATATACGGTATACTGTAGTATATTTGACCAATTTGTGCTTATTGGTGCTTATTCACTGAAGTCTGAGCTGAGGGATCTTTTGGTGTTAATGGTTTAATTTTTATTTTAGGTGGAATTGGACCCGATATATATATATATATATATATATATATATATATATATATATATATATATATATATATATATTACACAGTCATTGATAAAGAAATAATCATTAGTTGCAGCCTTAGAATCATCGGAGAGTTGCCATATTGGGAACGGGGGTGGAAATCCAGTGGGAATTTTTGGGGAATTCACTGTAAATCCGGTGGCAAGTTTGGAATTCTCCCTCCAGGAACCCAGTCAGCACTGCACAGCAGCTGGGGATTATGGAGTAATGAGGATGGAACCCATTACTGGCACACACACACACACACACACACACACACACACACACACTGCAAACCTTAGCTCAAATGCAGTGCTAATCGCCCCCTCCCAAACCCCACGTACTCTGGAGGAGGCAAATTGGCACACAGCTGGAGAGGAGTTAAGACCAAATGAGGAGGCTGGTGGTCTGTGAGTGTGAGCGTGAGTGAGAGAGAGACAGAGAGAGAGACAGAAACAGATGTAATGAATGAGAACTGCTTCCTGGCACATGCAATAACTAGTTTAACATAATTGAGAGAGTAATCAAAGCCAAACGAAAGAATTGAAAACGTTTCAAGCTGAACAGGAAAGCCACTGGGGGCTCAGTTTGAAGTGAGATTCAACTACGTAATACCTGTTCGGGGATGCCTTCTTAAATAGTGTCAGTTACTGAGATGCATTCGGGACAAAGGTTAGATATTCGAAAGGATAATTTGAAAGATTTCTCTCTAGGTCTGGCAGTAATTGAGAGTAACGTGAGCCTTTCTAATTCTCTGTTATTTAAGGGATTTCTGATGGATTTCTGAGGAAACAAGGAGTTGTTATATGTCCTCTGCACCTGCCCCTTTCTCTCATAAACACACGCTTCACTTACTCTTTCTAAAAAGGGCTGGATACAGCTGTTATACTAGTGGGAACACACACACACACACACACACACACACACACACACACACACACACACACACACACACACACACACACACACACACAATCGATCATCCCAGCCCGTCTCAGAGAGACACAAATACCTTTAAGAAAGAGAGACAAGACGTCGCGATGTGACACAACACATAAAAAAAATCTCCTGAGAGTCAATGACAGCCGCATCGGAGATGGATCGTCTCAATAAAACCAAACACTAAAAGCGCAAACAAAAACAAACCTCAAAATATGAAGAGAGGAAAAGTTTCAGATGAGAGGGGGAGGGTCATAAGAGGTATAAAAAGAAAGAAAGAAAGGAGCGAGGGAGAAGATAAAGAGCGATATTCAAAGTGAGAGAAAGGAGATTTAATGCAGCTATAATTCAGTTATGTCTTTATGAGTCTTTATAAAGCTGAGTCTTCACCTTGTGCTCACACCCCATTTAAAACAGATTTTAGGTTTGAGGTTGGGAAAACACTTCATATATTTAAATTGCATTCAACGGCGTCAGATTCTTTGTCAATGAGAGTCACGATATTTTGACAGTCTGGTAATAAAACAGATTAATAGCTCAAACAGTTGTAATGTCATTTGGGGAGCTGCCGTGATGTAACGTCCCCGGAGTTGAACCGAGTCTAACTTAGTTCCATCTTCCTAATGCGATACTTCATTATGAAGCTTTAATCACAGATGCATCACCGTCCAAACAATGAGGCTATAAAAGCTTAAGTGAAAAATAATGAAGGGTGGAGAAATGCTTTATCTTCCATCTTAGGAAAAGACTGTACTGGAATATAAATGAAATCGGTGTGACATCCCAAGTTTCTATTGTGCAAATTACATTTTATATTGGATTTGAACCATATATATCAATATACTGTCAATTATATCCTCAAGTGCCTATTGTCCTTCCATAACAACATTGCATATTAAAAGTAGTTAAGCAAATGCTTTATTTTCCCCTCTTTGGTGAAGTGATCAAGTCTGTGAAGCACAGCGTTACACATTAAATAAGTTTTGCTTATAAATATGCACATGTATGCTGCATAGTGCTTTAAAATCCAATTACATCATCTGCTCCTTCTGGAGGATCTCTTACCACGTAAAATACTGGTGGCACGGAACAATTGCAAAACAATGATACGTTGAACAATGTAACCGTAAATCATTGGTTTGTCTTTGTTGTTTTCTTGCAGTTAACTACGATTTTAAAGCACGGAGCAGAGAGTCAAAGCCTTCAGTGGTCGTTTGATCAAGTTCTAGAGTTGAAGCACGCAAAGCTGCCGCGTGAACAAACTGCACAGGTACAGTATGAGGCACCTGGAACGGCATTGACGGAGCAGTGGGGACAACAACACACTCTTAACAGAACAGAGCTGAGTCCCTCGGAGTGACAGAGAGAGTTTTGATGAGGAGAAGCCCAATAAGACACTAAGCTGTTTTACCACTTATGGTTAAGTGGTTACATACTGTGTGTGTGCGTGTGTGTGAGAGTGCATGTGTGTCAGAGATGGAATTCTGTTGGTTCAGCTGTTAATGTGGTTTGTGTTGGTGCTTGTGTGTGTATGTGTGTGTGTGTGTGTGTGTTAGAGAGCCCTAAACCTCCCCAGACTCCTGACCCCTTAAGGTCATATGATACTCCATCAGCTCCCATCAAACACTTAGAAGATGGGGTCAAAGGCCAAGGAAGGGTATTATCAACTAGGATTAGGGGGCATACCAAGTACATAGACATAACATTCAAACCCTCGTTACCATTTGGTACATTTGACAAACCATTTGGTGACTGCAACTGCAGTAAAAGCAAAGCACACTTCATGTTGTATTTTCATGACTGATATGGGCAAAGAACAGCTGATTTTCAGGGTCTTTCAATCACACTGTAATGGTGGGCAGTGTTTTTAATTTAATTTCACCCAGAACTAAACAAAAGCATCTGTTGCCAGCAGAAATTTGTTAAAAACGGATACTGATTTGTATAAAAAAAGAAAAAAAACTGCAAAAGGGTCTAAATTATGAACATGATGGCTGTATACACAACGTCATGCTGAAAGAACGAAGCTACAAGCTGCAACTCACGGTAGAGCCAGTTAGCGTTCACATTTAGCAGCCTTATTAAAATAGAATATAACCTCAATATTACTTGTTCTGTCATAACCCTTGGATTGGATTCTTACAGTAACAAAAACATTAAGAGTGTTATGCTTTTTTGTCTGTATTTTTAAACAGCATTTTTTTTTTCATTTACACAAGAAAATAATTTGAGGTTGGGGACAAAGTCATGAATTCATCAAATGTAACATTATCCAACACAAGTTTGACTGGAGTTGCTGGAGTGTGAACTTTCCCAAACCAAATTAAGGAGCAGGACAGAGCTGCTTTTGTGCTTTCTAAACTCTGAACTCCACAGTAGCACCCTGGCTCCCATGCAGTTGATGCTCCCATCATCAACGGGTCCTTTTGTAACTAATGTAACAATTCAGCTGATGACACACACCCTGCTTTTGGAAATAAGGTTTTTATAGTAAGTAGTAAGCTAATTATAACATTGAAATTGGTGCCACCTCATTTGGAAGTCGTGGTTGTTTGTGTCACCTCTTGAAATGAAAACGACACTCAGTAAATATTAGTCTTCAAATCATGTACTTGTCATGTGCGTGTCACAGCGCATTCTGATTGAGTTGCAGTGGTTTAATGACCAAGGCTAACAAGAGGCTTAAAAAGAGTCAAATATTCTGGGTAAGACAGGTTGGATGGAGGGTTAAGAGTGTGCCAAAAATAAAGATCAGGCAGTATTTCACTGGGAATTATTTATGTAAGATGAAGACACAATCCTGCGTTTTGTTGACCTGCATACTAATTGTGTCGGTGCCAAAGAGCTGAATACTGACAACTTCACGGCAGGGGCACATTTGTGTTCAAAACAAACAACCAACAAGAAGTTTCCAGACAAAGAGCAGGCCACTAAAGACTAAACTCTTCATCTGTATTCCCTGATAACGCCAAAGAGCAAAGGACAGAGAGGAGGGAGGTGAATGTAAAGAGGATTGGAAGATAGCGTCAACAGAAGACAAAGAGGTGTGACTGCAGAGGGCTGAGCGGGACTGGAGGGGGAGGAAGGGAGGAGGAGGAGGAGGAGGAGGAAGGAAAAAGACAAGGGCTGTGGCTCCATATTCCCTGCATAGTGCACAACAATTATCATCTGCCAGTTTTATTGGAGGGTCAGGATTCTGAGAGTGAAAATGTGTGCAACCATGTCTATCCCGTGAGACATTTGTGGGTACTTTTCATAATTAGCATATGAATTATTGAGTCGTGGCCCAAACCTTTGACCGCACAACTCTAAACACGGACGTTTGTTCCAAAAATTGAAGAGATCCCCTCAAGTTGTTTGTGAGATAATTGGTCATGAGAACGGACGGACAACCCAAACTCATAATGCCAGAAGCATTAAAAGTAGCCTCAATGGCATGTGCCCGACTTTCTGTCAAGTCAAAAGTTAGACAATTGGAGGAGAATGGAGGGGGGAGACGAGGAGAAGAGAATAAGATGGAAACAAGAGTGAGAGTTTCACACAAGCTGAGGAAAAAGGAGTGACAAATAAAAATACAGGTAGGAGAGATGAAATCTCCCAGATGGATGATGTCCTGTGGAGCTCGGAAGGAACACATGAAAGGAGGAAGGAAGGAGCAGAAAATGTGAAGGCAGGGACAATAAAGAAAGTTAATGGTAGAGAGGTGAGGAACAGAGAAGAAGAGAAGGAAAAAAAGAGAGAGACAAGTGCTGCTCTCCAGAGAACTGGCATGCTGTAGGTCAGCATCTGCTGAGAATAATGGGCCCTACTTTAGAGAAACACACACACACACGCACGCACACACACACACACACACGCACACACACACACACGCACGCACACACCCACACACACACACACACACACACACACACACACACACACACACACACACACACACACACACACACACAGAATGCTTGCTCATACTGTTCACGTTTGAATGAAACTAAACACCTTCCAAGGGCTCCTATCTGTCTTTGTCAATAAAGTTCTGTCATATGTGATTAATCCACCTGGATATCATGAATTACAAACTGACGAGTCCAGGAAACTAACATGATTACATTCCCTTGTGCATGTAAGTTATGCCGTGTGTGTACGATGGTGTGTGTGGCCGCATAATACAGAGGACTTGTTTTAAAGAACACGGCTGAAGTGTTAAGAGGAACAAAAAGACAAAACACCAGCAGGGAACAAGATGGAAATGACCACAGGAGGATAAAAAGAGGACAGCGGCGAGCACATGAAAGAATACGGTATTGTGGAAAGTATGACGACAACACCACAGAGTGAAATGTGGAAAACAGGAGAGGGAATCAAAAGTATAACAAAAGTAAAAAGCAAAAACAAATTCTGTCAAACTAAAAAGAGGAACAGTACTAAAAAGAAAAGGAGATGGAGAAGGACAGAGGAGAACCCCATTAGAGGAAAGTGAGAGGAACTGAGGGATGAGGGCCTTCCAGATGGTAGGAGACCGTTGCCTCGGAAACACCGAGAGGGCAGAACAAAGGGGATTTGGAGTGGCGTTGTTTCGCACACCATCATAATACGGCCATGCCATTTGGAAACCGTGCAATGAAGCTATAGTCCAAAAAAACAAAACATGGAGGCCGACAATTTACTGCGGCAAGCTCCTCAAAAAATAAATTCTGGTCCACTTGTGAAATGAGAGGTGAGCCGAATGATAAACGGGCTCGGTACTTACACGACGCACAAGGCAGAATGTCTTTCAAAACCTTTGTTCGTGTCCCTGCAGCTCCCATGCACTTCCTCTCACGTCGCCTGTTGCTCATCAGCTCCAATCACAACCAAAAATGGTGCACACGCTTAAACTATATCTCTATGATCTTACTACGCACACATCTGGGAAAGATCCGGAAGTAAACAAGTGGCCAGCGCCACGGTGGCGTACTACATGGGGCCGCCCACAGCGGCGAGCACAAAGTAAACATCTGTTGGTTGGCATCACAAACACCACACGTGCACAAACATTAACATGAGCTGGTGTCCAATATGTAAGTTTCTTCAAGCAGCCAATGACACATTCTGTCTAAAATCAACAGTTAATATTGTTATCAGACAGAAAGTTACAGAGAGTCCTACTTTGTTACAAATAGCAACATTTATAATGTGTTGGCAGTCAAATAAAGAGACCAAATGAGTGGGAAAAGGCTTTCTAAACTATTGAATATTACAAATACAAGGATTCTTATTGCTACATTTCCATCTTATTTTTCAAAACTATCAATGAAAAAAAATCTGTGCCGGAAGACAAACATATATATGCACGAGTTGTAATTATTACATCAAAGTTAGATTCTTTGTGAAGGAGATATTTAAGTATATTGCTTGTGACCTCTCTGATATGCACCTGTACAAACTATATATATATTCCCAAGCTCTAATATCAGAGGAAATGATAACCATTCAAGGGCATCTCTTCAAATGAATATATCAACTTCTGGACATTTGAACGTGCAACCGCCATGAAGACAGATTCATCACATTGGCAATGAATTGGCTGCAACCTTGTAAGTACATGAATGGACCGTGTCCATTTATACTCAATGACATTCTTCAAAGTAAAGATGACATTCAGCTAGTGCAGTAACATACATAACCACTTAGGCAGTATAGTAGGCGACTTCCAAAAAACCTCATGAAATCCATTACTGATAATGCCATATCCCGTACAAATAACATCCATTATGTCACATCTTGAGCCAATAAGGTTCCCCCTCAGCAACATGTAATAGTTTCAAGCTGGGGACATTTTGCTCTGTGCGTGACCACAGGAGGATACAAATTGCTCACAGAATTACGAACACCCGATCGCCTAATTTTGGTGCATGAAGAGGAGTTCTGAAATAGAGCTTGCAACAGCAAGATGGGGGATTGACACACACACGTATGGTCATGGATTGATGACAAACTTTTAAGGTGGGACACACACGCACACGTGAGCACAAACAGGACCTCAGTGTTTGTGTGGCGCCTTAAGGAAAGTTATGGGCGGCACTACACCTGTGCACAAGCAACTGCACTATACCACTTATGATACATTTCAGTTTCATTGAAAACATGAATTATGTTTGCAACTTTAGCCCTGAATGTAGGCTACTGGAGATGCAGTTAAGCACGTGCATCCATTCATTAACGTGACCACCACAGCCTCACCGCTTTATTTTGATGTCAAACCCCTGCCTGTTGCAGTAACATGAGCTGCTTCCTGTTTCAGCGGATTCATAAATCATCATAACAATTCGTGACGAGTTCCATTTGGCGTCAAATAGTTTGACATGAGCTACATTTTTGCGCACACACTCATCATGCCATGTTTCTTTGCTTATCATTGTTTCCTTGGGAGATAGAACTTTGCATCAATGCAGAAACACATTTAGTTATCATTTCACTTTCCAATAGAAATTTGAGAATTCCTGGGAAAAAAAACCCAAAACAAAGCTCGTCGCAGCACAGAAACAGCAGATGGTCATTAGGCTGCTGCCAGATGTTAACATTTCACAGCTGCAAGTATTGAAAAGTATGAAGCGCAGTTGATCTTCTTGTTCTTCAGACAGACATAAATAATAATGTAACATTCCTTGATGTATTTCCCACATTTCTGGAGAAGAGTTAAGTTCCACGAAGTAAAGGCAGCCATTAAACTAGCAAGACGTAAAATGAAGATGTTCAAATCTTGGAAGTACAGAATGAGTAATCGACAGAATGATGTGCTTCAACCAGTCATTTTTCTACCACAATGCCAAAAGTGTGGCATTTTACAACTTGTAGCAGACCTGCTCGATCACATGATCACATGATCACATGATCACATGATCACTCAGCATCAGCTCAACGCCAGCAGACCTAAAAAAAAAAACTGTTAAACCTTCGCCGGCTGGCACCTGAAAGAAAAACTTCCTCCTTCACCCCAGGGTCCAGACAAATGAAAGCAAATCTCACACACACACACACACACACACACAGACACACACACACACACACACACACACACACACACACACACACACACACACACACACTTGTCGAGCATGGTTCTGCAACACATTACGTGTCGTAACCCAACTTTCTGAGAGTCCAAGATCAAAGCTGAGACCAGCACTCTGTAAAGCAGCAACGGATGAACACATCAGAAACACTAGGAGCTAGAAACAAGATAGGGTCAAGATGGAAAAAGCAAGATGGAAGGGAGCGGGGGGGGAACGGGTCTTTCTTGGTGTCCCCTTCATGGCTAACAAACAAGCAGAGACTCGCTGAGTCCAGAGACACAGAAAAACAACTGGACAATGGGGTGGATTGTGCCGCAGTTGTAAAGTGGTCTGGGAAACTCTGGGGCCCGGTTGGGAGGTCTTCTCAAGAGAGATAGAGAGACATTCCCATTCCATTCCCCCCTTGGCAGAGGGAAAAAATATTCAATAATGTCCTTTTCACCTCAAGTTCAGAGAGAATGAGAAGGAGCAGAGGAGGGGGGGGGGGGGTAAGGGAGAACCATGCAAAGAAGAATGGCAGAAAGCAGAGGGAAATAAATGAAGCAATGTGACTTAAAGAGGCACACAGAGCCTGAATGCAACATCTGCTTTCTAATTACTAACTCTCCAATTAGCATTATAATGAGGAAGTGACAGCCTTCCCAGAAACCTGAGCAGCAATTCCTATTGGCTCTTTTAATCCAATAAGAGTAATAACAAGGACAAATGGGTAAGTGTGTTCAGCTAATCCAATTGGGTCAAGGCTGTGTTTCAAACAACCGTGTGCTGTTATCAACAGAGATCCGAGAACAAAATGGAGTTTTTAATCAAAGCTGAGTCCAGTCTTATGCGCTCATGTACACGAGTGAATTAGTTTGTGATATGAGTGGGTTACACACATTGTCTTTTTTTTTTAAGGTTACATAGTGTTTTTCTTTATGGATGATATGATTACCGTAACTGTTCCTGTCACAATCCAACGTTGATAAGAGTAAAGATGAGCCTGGTATGAAATCTGTCAGTTGGTTTCTTTGCCCTTTTTCTTTCCTTTGTCTACCAGCGTGTGTGTGTGTGTGTGTGTGTGTGTGTGTGTGTGTTTGTAGGTTTACAGCTATCTTTGTGAGAACAAAATTGAGTTTGAAACCTTGAGAGTGGGGACATTTCTGGGAGAGTGAAGACATTTGGGACGGCCCAAAGCTTCAAAGACCTGTTTGGGGGTTCAGACTTGGTTTTAAGGTTCAGGTTAGAATAAGGTGAAGGTTAGGGGCTAGGGAATGCATTATGTCAAGGAGTGTTCTCACAAGTACAGAAGTACAGGGTTGTGTGTGTGTGTGTGTGTGTGTGTGCGTGTGTGTGTAAGAGACAGAGAGAGCGAGAATGTGTAAATGGGGAAGTAATGGGGCACACATGGTAGGGGCGCAACCTACTAATGTTGACCATACAAACACTCTGATAGCCATCTACTGACCTCAGAATGACCGAGTCTCACACACACACACACACACACACACACACACACACACACACACACACACACACACACACACACACACACACACACACACAGGTGCACACATACCCATGCCCATAATACGCATGTGTACATACTAACCATTGAAGTTGTTTCACACATGTTCATGCCTCCATTCATGCCAAGACATAAAACATTTAACCCCAACGTTCCAGGTTTTATTCCAGCCAGTAATGTTTGCTGAATGTCATACAGCTCTCTCTCTCTCTCTCTCTAATACAATTTAAATATGCAGCTTATATACATGCCCGATCCAAAAGACAGAGTTTAGAAACTGGGCCTCACATGGGTAGATGTATGGGGACACACTCTCAACTGGTTTCCTTTGTGTCGGTGTAATAACACATATATCACAATATATAAAAAATATAAAAATGTTTCGGGAAAAGGGTGGAAGAAGTCCAATGTTATGGAAGTCTATGAAACAAATGACCCGGCTTCTGACTTTAAACATCGTAAACACGATGATCTCAATCACTAGTTCCAGGTCTTCTCCAACACAGCAAGCTGTTCATTCAGTAAATGATGGCCGGCCTCTCTACCACTGCGCCACTCTGCCGCAGTACAAACCTGCTCACTTTCGTCACTGGATTGCAAAAATGTTGTTGCGGTTTACTTTCCATGAAAAAACTCTCAGCTGTGAAGAAAAAATAAAACTTTTCCGAATTTTGAGCACAAGCCGTAGATCTGAATGTCTGAGCAAGGGAACTGAAGTTCTATATTGAGAAAGATATTGGACTAAATAACAAACACATTCATATTTACCATTAGAAAAAAAAGGGGTTGCCACATTTAAGGACTCTGACTTCATTATTTTCTGATATATTTAAAAAACAACACACCGAGTATAAAAAATATACACGATCCCCTGGAACGACTCCTCTCTATCTCATGCAGTGACATTTGCTGAGTTTGTTAGCTAGAGTTTGTGCTTTAGGAAGGGAAACATCATCCACTGCTGGCTCATGCTTTAATTTTAGAGCCATCAAAGTCTCGTCTCCCGCTCGCACAACGTACCCGGCGCTCCAGTTAAGTGACTTCACGTCAGACGTACGGTACCTGACTAAGCAACTCAACGGTATTTATGGACTCACTCGGGATAATATGAACAGGTATACAGGCGTGCAGACACTAGATACACACAGCCTGCTAGTTATTTCTGTGCCAGAGGCAAAATAATATGTTTGGATAAGGTCAAGAGCCGGGATGTGGTTTCCAACCATGATCTCTTTCTCTGACTGTGCTGAAATATCTCTTGAGTTAATTGACAGCAGGAGAAACGTGGCGACCGAGACGCAGAGGCAAGAGGGGGAAGGCAAACAGAGACAGAAGGGGAAGAGATGAGACCCTTTCAGACGTCAAATCCCTCAGTCGGTAAACATCTTTGGTGTAATCCATGTATTTAGTAACAGCGCTGTGGCTTTCAGATCGGTGTGTTCATCGTGTAAAACCTATACTGACTCACTGCAAATATGAGTTGTTGTTATGGATGGAAGCGCTTGTATAATATTAGACACTATCCACAAAGGCGTTGCTTACGTGCATTTAATTGTGCCTCAGAATTGTCACCGGACGGCAGCCTGCACAAACAGACACTTTTAAAGCGCCACGGTAATGTCAATAGCAGCCGCAATTCTTTTACTTAAATTTGATATTTTTAAAATTGGCCACTTAGAAAACGGGTGAAGCGAAAACGCTCCTCTGTTTGCAGATGAAAGGATTCAGCAAGTGTCGCGCTAAAGATGATGTCATGGAAGTTTCACGTGGCGAGAATCCCGCTTTCACTCAATTTTACAAAAATGCAGGAAAGTCATTCTCCAGTGAAATCTGCTGCTTTAAAAGCTTCGTAGTCTTGGTTTTGTGCGCTCCATGCAAAGACATGACCGACATGAGAAAGCTGCGCTGTTGGCAGTGTTTAGAAATGACAATTCGGACATGCTGAGCATGTTTCACCAGGTTGTAATAAGGCAGATTATCAGAGTAATCTTTATGGAGAAAGACACGAGGCCTACATGTAAAATTGGCCCAGCATTTTGGGATTACAGTGCATGTCTGAAAGTGGAAACAGAGACAGGGTGTACTGTATGTGAGTGTGTGTGAATGTGTGTGCGTGTGTGTCCAATTTCCCAAGGCTTTTCAGATACCACAGCCAGACCTCAAAACTATCATCACTGTTCTCGCTCCCATCTGCCGAAGTCATCACCCACACACAGACACTCTCACTCTCCCTCTCTCCATCAGGCACACACCACACATACTCTCACGCACACTCTCGCGCACACACGCACACACACACTCAAGAAAGAGGTGTGAAATAGCCTTGCCTCACCATTTTAACAAGGGTGGGAACCTGGCTATAAAGTTTCTAACGTTCTTAACTTCTGTCTGTCATTCCACTCTCTCTCTCTCTCTCTCTCTCTCTTGCCCTCTCTCTCTCTCTCAACAAACAAACAATTGTTGTTGGCTTGATAGTCTGCTGAAGTGTTGCTTCTTAGAACCAAAATAAAACGGCGATGCTAATTTTACATTATTTTCACTTGAATATATTGTATTTTTAGATTTAGTGTGGTCAGCTACGTAAAGTGGCTTTACGTAAGTACATTACCACAGTGCTATTCATCTTCGGAAAATAATGGAAATAAAAAAATATTAAGCACAGTGGAGGATAGAAGGAATTAAGAAAGTAGTGTAGAAAAAAAGAAGAAAAATGAAGATTTAAAGATAGTGCAAAAATAATTAAAGGTTCAGGGAGTAAAAGTGGAAAGGTTGCAAATGAAAAATGAGAAGCAGAACGCCCAGGAGTGAATGATGATGGTTATAGTTTTGTTAAAATAGCACGTTTAAAGGGTCAGTAAACAGCTGTGGGTTAACACATGCCCCAAGCTCATTTGAAACATGCTAATAAACAACCATGGCTTTAATATTCATCTGATTTCATCAGAACACACAAGTCATTAGTATACTCAGGAAGCTGTTATTGTTCTTGTGCTGGCTAATGTTAGTGATATTTCATGCTGTCCGGGAAGGGAAACAACAAAACGCAGCGGGCAATAGGCTAACGCATGCTGCACAGCGATAGGCCGGCGGTTCAGTTCCAGGCTTGACGGTCGAGTCTGACTGGAGACGCGTCTCCTCTGTCCTCACCTGCCTTCTGGCTCTTTAGCGTTCTAAGTAAATACAGGAGAGTGGCTCTGACTGAAGTATATGTTGATAAACTGCACTAGAAAACACTGTAAAAGATAAGTGCCTCAAATTTAGAATGACTAAGTTCTTTCAATTTTGATTTAAAAAAGAAAAAAAACGGGCAGACATGAGAAAAATCCACAATGAGGTACATATTCTGTAGTAATGTATGCAATAAATCAGGCAATGAGATAGATTAAACATATACCGTATTTTCCGCACTATAAGGCGCACTTAAAAGCCTTTAATTTTCTCAAAAAACGACAGTGCGCCTTGTAATCCGGAGTGCCTTATATATGAATTAATTCTGGCTGTGCTTACTGACCTCGAAGCGATTTTGTGTGCTACACGGCGCTCTGTCAAAATGTTTTAGTACGACTACGACTACAAAGCCGCACCGCTTGTAGCATTATGGTGCGTTCACGCCAAACGGCTTTATAACACGCGTCAGTTTATTCGCCAGTCAAGTTGTGTTCATTTGTGTCTTTCGCAACCAGTTGCGAAAAGGGGGCGTGGCTTATCTCCGTGGCTTGTCTCGGTAAAAACAGTTATAATTTCCTCCATCCACCGCGGTCGAAATAACCACTAGTTCTGCTTTATACTTGTTGTGGACATCCCATAAACGTCGGAACATCTAACGCCCTGGTGTTTGGGTTCATAACATCACCCGTAGGCTCACACAGCTCGGGGAGTTTCACCGACTCCGCCTCGATAACTTCAGCTTCCAGCGCTACCAGAGCAGCAGCAGCCCAACGGGCGGAGCATCTCAACGCTGATTGGCTGGAGAGTTGCGAAAATTTCGCAACGTGTGAAACACGTCTATCGCAACGCCCGGCGAATTTCAACCAAACGCGTCTGTGCGTTGACTTTACATGGGATCCAGACACGCCCCTTTACGGCTACCGTAGTCAGGAGCGTCGCGGAGTAATACATACTGTGCTTCGCCATAATATTACAGTGTGTGTGTATAAGGACCCCAAAATGGCACCTGTCAAGAGACACGTTTACGACGCGGACTTCAAACTCAAGGCTTCAGTTACGCAGTAGAACATGGGAATAGAGCCGCTGCGAGAGAATTCAACATTAATGAATCAACGGTACAGAAGTGGAGGAAGCAAGAAGATGACCTGCGCCAAGTAAAGAAGACCACACAGAGTTACGCTAACGTTTGATTTAGCTTTAGCGGTATCAGACTGTTTTTTTTACGTGTTATAACTGAACAAGGTTGGGAGTTATTGTGAATACGCTCATTAACGTTTGAACAATGTTGAGTTATTGTGAATATGCTCATTAACGTTTGAACAAAGTTGAGAGTTATTGTAAACACGTTTAATAAAGTTTGACTGACTGACTGTTTTGTTTCGCTTAATGCGCCTTATAGTCGGGTGCGCTTTATATATGAAAAAAGAATACGAAAATAGACCATTCATTGACAGTGCGCCTTATAATCCAGTGCGCCCTATAGTGCGGATAATACGGTAAATATATTGATATTCTCTAGCTTTCTAGTTTAAATAAAACATAAAGACTGATTGTGCATGAGCCAAAGTAAGTTTTGTTGGGGGAGCAGATCTAGGAGTCAGGGATCAGTTTTCAACCCCTTTCTGAGTGTGTGTTCCCCGGGGAGGGGATACGGTGAGCTCCTGGCTAAGACTGAGGCCTCCAGAGACACAGAGAAAGACATACAGACTACACAAATTTAATTAGCGGCTTCAAAGAGAGAAGGAAGAAAAGGAGAGGCGAAGAGTGATGCCCGCAATACTCTCTGAACCTCCTCATACAAGGGAAGGAGACGAAACGGTACCTTGGCAGGGAGGCATACTGACGTTCCACTTCTTCATAACGGGGAGCCAACCGATGATCCGCCCCTCTGCCTGGCATCTGGTGAAGAGAGAGAGCGACAGCTTCTTAGTTTGGATACATTCAAGTAAAAACAGCCATAATTATATATTCCCCTGCCCAAAACACCAATAAACTGCTATACTGTGGGCCTATAAGCATATGCAGTGCATACCCATAAGCACTTTTCCTTGTATGTGTGTTTGTCATATATCACTTTCTCTGTGTGTTTGTGATACAGGCGTAATTTAGACTTGACAAAGGCTGGTTATTACAGATTTAGGGTTTCGGTCTTCAGAGGGGCTTTTGGGAGGGAGGGTGTGGATTGGTCCCCCCATCCTAGATTAGGTTACTTCAAAACAGGATGGAGACACACACACACACACACACACACACACACACACACACACACACACACAGAGACCTGTCTAAAAAAAAGTCAAGCTGCTGACGGTTCAATCTCTCCTACTTCCTCTTTTGCTCTTCATCTCACTGGTTCCCTCTCACCCTCACATCTCATTTTCTCTTCTTCCATTTATTCCCCTTCCCCCTCCTCCCCCCCTCTCTCACATACACACTCTCAGAGATTATCCCGGTCTATTCAGTGGGGAGATTCCAGCTGCCACGGCGTCCTTAAAGAAGCCGACTAAACCTCAAACTTCAACAAGCACCATTAACACACACACACACACACACACACACAACAAATCATTTTTCTCTGCGAGACACTGCATATTGTGATGAGACTTATTTTGACATAATGTGGGGTGAGATATGATTCAGGTGCTTCTGCATACATGCAATAAAAACAATACTTATATGCAGCATTACATTGTCCCCTCAGGGTCTGTGTAGAGTGGAGTATCTGGAAATGGCCCATCAAATCTAGTCTATCACACCTTTGCCACTTGTTAAATGGTGCTTTTGTTGATAATGCACATCTTTATCCGATACACGTGCATAACTCGTAACTATTTGTTTAAGTACACTGTTGTACCTCCGAGAGGACATTACCGTAAGTCACCGGGGCCTTTTGCAGCCATGCTATCCTGTGGGAGGAGGCTGTACACCACGTCCCCACATAATGGAAGAACGAGTAAACTATTGGCATTAAATCCAAAAGGAGATAATGGAAGGAGGGTGAATATGTGCGTGTCCACAGGTGGAGGGATTTTCTAGAAAACTGGGGTTTCTCTCTCCAACTCAACATAATATTGTCGATGCAAAAGGTGCTGAGGATTCTCTCTGTGCCTCTCCTCTTCTCCCTGCTGATACCAGGAGGCATATAAAACAGATTGGCTGGCTCTTTCTTTCTTTTGAACACCTGTCTTTATTGCTTCTATATATCAGGTAGAGAGACAGCAGGATATGAGGTGGGAATAGAGAGGTGGAACGAAAGAATGGAAAGGCATTAGATGGTGAAGAAAGGAGGAGAGAGCGAGAGAGCGAATGAGAAGTAAATGACTTTGAATGGAGAAGAGCGATATAGAGAGGAGGAGGGATATTAGAAGGCCATTGAGGAGTAGCAGGGGGAGAGGAGGGATGAGAGGTGAATTATAAAACAAGGGAGTGAATGGGGTGAAGACGAGGACGGCGGAGTGGATGGGGTGAAAGGGACACGGATGACACCATTTAAACACGATGTTAAAAGAGGGAACGAGAAACAGCAAGAGGCGGAATGACCGCAACGCCCGATGGAGACCGAGAGGTGGGAGAGATGAGTAAGGGGGTGAGGAAAAAGCAAAGAGTCATGAACGGGAGACGAGGGGAGGGAGAATGAATGAGGGAGGGCGGGAGGCGGGTTGGAGGGATGACAAGCGCTGAAAGGTAGTTTTGGCTCATGGCTGGCATTGTTCTATCGAAAAGACCAAAACTAACGGCGCGCTAACCCGTCTCTCTTCCCTACCGTGTCTACGGCTCTAATGTGGAGTCCACAGGTTCCTATGGAGACATTCATCTGTTAAATCAGGCACTGTGGTATTCAGCAAGCACTAATGAAACAGGAGTAAATAGGGCTGTGGCCTATATTTTTTATCTGCGGATCAATATACATTTGGTGCACCTTTTGGGCGGCGGTATGTAGGACGTAACCTAAACCTCATGGTAATGAGGGAACATGTCCCCCAGCACAGCACTGTGGCTCCTTTATGAGTCTTCAATTAGGTTTGGACAGACAACAATGGAGGTCTTTGGCAACGATGAGTAACATAAAGCATGCTTTGGCTGCGCAAGTTGGTTTGTGGAATCAATTTAATGTTGGTTTTGATCTCTTGGTGGGATTTTTTGCAAATAGGAAAAATACTGACTATTGCTGTAGCTTTGTCTTTAAAATGAGCTATTTATGAGCTTTAGAACATTGCCACGTGAAGATATAGTGGAGGAGAGTCCTGAGCAGAGGAGGACGCCACACTGCCTCCATGCGTGCTGTAATCTGAGTTTCTCTGTGCTTTGTTTTGGTTGACAGGATCCTCATGACTGTGCACGTGAGCCCCCTCCCTTTAAAACGGTCGGCCTTCCCCGCATTTATAAAAAGACCAAGTGACCTCCCACACAGAAGTCTAAAAGCAAGAAGGCAGAGGGCAGTTCAAATGTTTTAGGTGAGCTACAGTTAGCAGGAGAGCGAGCAATCTCATCATTACATTACATGGATTTGGGTCACTTCTTGAGCTGTGTACGTTACTAATGTTTCTAAAATAATGATGTAAGAAAAACTAAATCAAATGAACGGCCACAATGTCAGGTGGGGTTTTGTTGTGAGATGCTGGTGCTCTAATGCAACCATCTATTGGTTCTGAATGTCGTATGTAGAACCTTTTGAAAGATTGTGTGGATCCTGAACCAGATGGACTGTGGTAGAATTATGTGTGTGTGTTTTTTTCTCTCCTGCTCAGGTGTGCATGCCTTTGTGTGTTTCCGTACACATGGATTATGAGCAGATTACTGTGCGATGCCACAGACTGAGTAAACACAAACAGATGAGTGTATAATGAATGTGCATGTGTGCACATGAAGTCAGGAAAAGTGTCGACAGTTTCTACAGACACAGTGGTATCTAGTGAGGGTGTTTGAAAGGTACGACTTGTTATTACAAATATGATGTAAAAATATATACACGTAACTACAAATAGGCTCCTTCTTGAGAAGTTTATAGGGGCAGTGAAATCGCTTCAGAATAAATACAAGAACTGGCCAGTTTTAGATTCAGAGGGCCGGGATGCAGACCAGGCAGCAATAAGCACCTCACACAAAAAAAAAAGAAGTGTGAATTTGTGTAAAACGTTATCGTTTTGTGAGACAGATCAACGCAAGAAAAAGTGTTCAACTACAACGATAAAGTGAATTTAGCTTGTTTGTGCATTTTGCACTTTCTGCTGAAAGA
The DNA here is from genome assembly GCF_009769545.1 of Cyclopterus lumpus. Classification (NCBI taxonomy): domain Eukaryota; kingdom Metazoa; phylum Chordata; class Actinopteri; order Perciformes; family Cyclopteridae; genus Cyclopterus; species Cyclopterus lumpus. The sequence goes on along the minus strand of NC_046986.1, from coordinate 16,899,623 downwards.
TGCTTAAAGCAGAAACGTTGACAATCCCAGAAACAACGAAGCCAGAGCGAGGAGATTCGTTTGTTAGTGAGCAGAGCAATTTGCCTGCTACGACTATCGTGGACTGTATTAGTCTGTCTGTAGCTGTGTGTGCAAGTGTGCGTGTGTGTGTGTGTGTGTGTGTAAGATGTCAGATATTAGTAGACACACCTGTGACAGGAGTACAGTGCAGGCAAGAAATATGACAGCTGAGCTTGCGTAGGATATACTGTACACACCTTCTTTCCCTTGCGCACGCACACAAACACACACACACACACACACACACACACACACACACACACACACACACACACACTGCCTCTCGCTCACAGAGGGCTGTGGCAGTAGTGCAGGGCACTGGTTGGGGTAATGGTCTAGTGAAAAACCATTTCACGGCATAGAGAGCAGAGGAGAGGCAAAGAGGAGAGAGCGGAAGTCGAGCAGAAGAGAGCAATACCTAAGGGAGAAGGAGCAGACACAAACACACACACACAAACACACACACACACGTGCCCGCACACAGCAAGTGACACAGACACACACACTCACGCGTACATATGGAAGTACCCTGACGGCAAACCCCATTGTGAGAGCCGCTCAGTCTGCGCGTCCACCTTTGAGAGCGCACATGCGCAGGTTCGTAAAAGCAGAATCGCATGTGAGCGCACGCTCGTGTTTGTGTCTGCTCGCTCACGTTTCTCCAGCTGTTTTGGCAGCTTCTGAGCACTTGAGATCGCAAAAGGTTGCTTGCCAAACATTGTTTGTTGACTTGCAAGCTGCACAAACTCACATCTGGACGTCAGGGTCATTTCTTTTTATTAAATCCACACAAGGAAAAGTCAGCTTCTCTGTAAGGGGCAGTTGGCAACTATATGGACTATTTAGGAGATTTTATTCACATATTTTAATGCCTCTATGCATTATAATTTAGCATGCAATTTCAATTATTGTGAGAGTGTGGATCTTACTTTCCCCTGGTCTATTCACATACCACTAAGTTGGATTTGCTGCAACCCATTTTCCAGACAGTGTGTTGCTCTGAATGTAGCCACAGTCCATCATAAGGTCATGATTATTACCTTGGAGTCGGATCAGATCACAGAAAAAGACCACAAATCAGGCTCATGGCATTTGAGAGAGCAGCATTCTGCTCAGAAGTGGGCCTCTTAAAAATCGTACAACGGTTCCAATATTGTTTTATGTTAAAATTGAGAAACTTGAAAAGAAAAAAAAGAGCCTATATTTGCTTTTGAAAATCTAACTACAAATAGAGGCTAACACGTAGCTAACACAGCCTCAACGCATCGCAGCTAGAAAATCATTTGTAATTGCCAACAAATTAAATGTGATTTTTGTCATTTAGTCATGTTTTTATTTTTAAGATGAAATAAAACGCCCCTTTTACTTTGATAGTAGAAATGAAAGAGACTAACAGGTCATTACGAGCGTGAGAATCCCTGTTGCTATAATGTATTGACACAGATCGTCTGTTACACTTCTGTCCTCCTCGCCGGCATTTCTAATTCTGCTCTTACAAACCTGAATTTGTTTTGTGCACTCTCAACATCAATACACTTGCGCGCACACACACACACACACACATCGATCGACATGGATCATTTAGCTGCATGCTGCCTCAACGAGGCTACTTAGCGCAAATGTGAAGTGTCTCTCTCTCTTTAACTATTTTTCTTCATCTCTCTCTCCCCCCCCCTTCTTTCTCACCTCCCTCTTTCATCCTCCCTCTCCGTGTCATCTTCTCCCTTCATTAACCAACCCTCCTTAAGTGAAATAAAGGGTTCCTCTGAGTGCTTTTAAATCTCTGTTCTTACTTAAGAGCTCTTTTTACCCCTCCCACACCCGTCAGGCTGTTACATTACTTCTCATAGCTTTCCCCTTTCCATGTATCCATCCATCATTTATCCCTGAATTTACAACTCTCTCTGCTCAATTCCTATTTATTTCCATTCCTTCTGCCACTTCCCTTGTTCCCCTATTGTCTTTCGCCACCCCCTCCCTTCCTTAAATCAATGATGACAGAGAGAAGCAGCATCTCTATCAGTCACTTCCGTTCCCTTCTTCCAACCCTTTACCCGTTCTTCCTCTCTTATTCTGTACAACTAATGGAGAGCGGGACGGTGCCCTCTTTTACACTCCCCACCTTCCATGCGATTTTTTTTACTCTGAGTCCATCTGTCTCACTCCCAGTGTCCCTTTCTCCTTCTGTAAATCAATAGAAAAAGATTTTGCTTCCTTTCAGTCATCTCTCAATTGTGTCCCCTTCCCACCCCCCACCCCACCCCGCCTCCGACCCGGGTAGAAATCGATGAATAAGGGAAGGCTGGTTCTAATCCGTATCAGTCATATCGTTCTGCTCAGTCAGCACTTTTGGCTGACTCAATTAAAACACAGCTCTGAAAAGGCTGCAATTTCCTTGTGTGTGTGTGTGTGTGTGTGAGTGTGTGTGTGTGTGTGTGTGGTATCTGCTGCCTGTGATATACTTAATGCCCAAAGCGTGAGCATGTTAGTGTGTGTAGCCAGACACAGTTGTAGACGGGTGTGTTTGGAGGAGGGCGACCTGAGGACGCTCTTCAATGACAGCAAACAGCAAAAAGACACTGAGTAATCATTCTTGTGTATGCAGTGCACACACGTATACTCTTTGACGTCATTTAAAAGATGGTGCGGGCATTTTAAAAAACATTAAAGGGGTCTCAGGTGGGATCCAAATGAAAACAATGCCACGCATGGCCGCACACTGTGATACCGTCCACTTCCACTCAAGCAGTAAAAAACAAGAAGACACGGTAAAGCACGCTAGTTCACCTTCTCCCACAGTGCTTTGTTACTTCCCCACAACCACGCAGACTTCCATCTGTTCACTCACCCCACCGCCCTGCATCACAGCATACAAGGCTTTAAATATACTTCCCACTATAACTCTCCATCCATTCATTAAATACTATATACCATCCGTCCGTCCATCAATACATTGTAGAGAAAGCAGTAATTGCAGTTGCTGGTGAAAAGCCATCCATTTCCATAGGCTAATTACTACAGTCTCTTAACAAAGTAGAACTGAAGGAAAGAGAGTAGACGAGCACACTCATAATTCACTCATTATTCACATTCACACACAGGTTCACCTCTGCACTCACGCACACATACACACATCTATTCTAATGAGGCCTTTGCATAGTTCATCATTCTTCTAACAAAGTCAACTACGTCCTGTTCAACACAGCTTCGTCAGGGCTCCCGATCTCCAAACTATGACGCTCTACATAACGGAACGTGTCAACATGTGACATGCAATTATGTCTTTTAAATTAAACTTTTGTCTCCCCAATACATTTAGGTGCAAGCAACAGAAGCACCTCACTAGGTCCAGGAAAAGAGTGTGTTTTAACTCAGCTAACTGATGACTGCTGAGGGACAAATGACAAACCACAAGCTTCTTTTTAAACATAACAAAGTAGTTTTGTTGTTTCCTGTGAAGACAGACGTTAAATTGGAAAGACTGTATATGCACGTAAAGAGCGGAAATTGACACGTGTTGCTGGACAGTTGTAGGAGAGCATGAGGCATAACGTTTTCTAAGATGTACATAACAATGTTGTTTTTAAAATTCTGTTTTATTTATATCTACAAAAGAGACCGAATGTATTATTTAGTAAGCCTTACAGGTGCATGTGGGCCACATTTTGGACCTTTGGAAAGATCCAGGCTATCTGTTACCCCCTCTATTTGCAGTCTTTCTGCTAAGCTAAGCTAAGCTAACAGGCTGTTGGTTGTAGTTTCATATTTAACATACAGAAGGGAATTGGTGTCAATTTACACCAGAAAAAAACCAAGCTAACTCGTAAGAAAGCCCGAAACTTCAGTTTGAATAATAATGCTTTGTCTTTTCTTCGCTTCAGAACACAATATGTTGGACTGTTGTTCGCCGTGATCCATGAGCGAATCACAATGTATCTAAGTGGGTGGTGCTTCTGTGTGTGATTCCAAAACACACTAAAAGCTGTGGGCTGTAGGGTGAAGTTTCAAAGCCAGACATCCCCGCACCTGGCAGAGTAACCGCTGAGTCATCGCTATTGATCGACCGGCCTGTGAAACCTCTGCAGACGTACACCTTGTTGGTCGCGTTGGTCGCGAGGCTGTAAAATCTCACTCAGCGTGAAGGTGACTCACAACAAATGTGACGGGAAAGAGAGTGAAATAATGCTTATTTGTTTACAACACCAAAGGCGCACCAATCATCTTTATTCACAAACCTCTTCTCTCTGAAATGTCAGCGACTCACTAGAATAAAAGAGCTAAAAATTAAGAGGGGAGCACTGTTAAATGTCACAGCGCCGTTGAGCCTCTCGTACAATTAAGACCACAGAAGGTCAATTTTCCCCAAAGCACGCAGCTTAGAGCGTCTCCCATGAATACAGCGATTAATACTACTCGATGCAAAAGCGTGTCCTGCTTATTTACCGTAGGTTTGTGAGGCTGCGAGCTTTGTGTGTCTGTTTGTATGCATATCAGTACGTGGACCTATCAATCAAATTAAATCCTTTAAAAATAATGACATTTAAAAGTTATCAGGTTATATTCCAGCACCTGTAGCAGATACAGACACACACACACACACACACACACACACACACACACACATGTTTTTCACTATGGAGGACAGTACATGAACTTGTATTAATTCTCTGCAGACTAAAATTGATCCTAAACATTTAGTCCGGTTTGAGTTGAGGCGGACTTTGTAAAAACCAAAAGCAGTGAACATGAAGTCCTTTTAATGCCATATTTCATCAACATCAGCTCTCCCACATCAACATCCCAAAATCAAATTACATTGACTAACAGCACATCATGCCCCCCTAACATTGCCTTTAGTGTGTGTTCATCTTCTCTGGTGGTCACAAAAAAAACAAAATATTGTGTGGATTTTTTGCCGTTCCTGTGGAGAAGAGAATTAGAGTCCCTTAAGAAAACCTCTCATTTTACTGCAGCGGGGTCTGACAGCCGGCCCTAATAAAGGAGCTTCTGGTGAACCTGAGCACCGTAAGTTATATTGTTAGATTTCACTGGGAATCGGATCAGGTAACGATCCAGAAATCTCCATTTCCTAACGAGTCATTCCCAAACTGGTGGCAGTGGAACGCAAACACGTCACCATGGTTACCACACAATCTTGTATGAGTGGGCTCCACATGCTTATACTTTTTTAGAGATCGCTGAGCAGTTTATGATCAAGAGAAAGATGCATAGTTCACAGCTTTGTGGTCGGTCTGCTTTGCTGTCACACCACAAACATACTTATGTGAGTCCACGCAATGTGAACATGTTTAGAGATTTGAGTCACCATGACACTCACGCACACACAAAAAATGATCTGATCCTGAACAGGGAAATAGGAGCTATTTTTTTTTGCTTTTTCATTTCGGAATGCTGCTATTTTTGAGTGTGTATATTTTATATTATGCTTATATATTTTAGGAAGAGAGAGCGTGAGGAAAGTGATGGGAGGATATGGAAAAGAGAAAGAGAGAGCAAGGAAAGGAAGGGAAACGTGTGGGGAGAGCGAGAGAGAGAGATGGGGATAAATAAATGATAGTAAAATGGAAGGAAAGGCGATAGCAGAGAGGATAGGATTAGTCTGTGCTGCAAAGCCTTTGGAGAAATACACACAATATTTAGCCGCACACCTAGTACACATCAATGCGGTATCATAGACACATATTATACATGCAGGGAAAAAATAAGACACACAAAAACACACATACTTTTAAACCCCCCCCCCCACACACACACACAGACACACACACACAGACACACACACACACACACACACACACACACAGGTTTATCCAATCCTTAGTGTTCTTAACAGTTAAGCGTGTCCTTGAAAGTGCAAGGTGGGGAGTTGATAAGGGGACAGAGAGAGAGAGAGAAAGAGAGATTCAGGGGTGATGGCGTATATAGAGGGACAGAGAGAAGGATGAGGAGAGGGGGAGCTGAAAAAGTGAAAGGAGATAATTTGCCTTCCTCTAAGCCCCCTCCCAGCCACCCAGATAGTATATCCGTCTACCTCTACCCCCCAACTCTCCATCTGTGTCTCTCACTCATTCTTTCTACCCCAAACTTCCCGACTTAGAAAAAGTTCCCCTTTGAGGATTAGAGGGAACAAAGACAGGTGAATTCCAAGGAAGATTGAGGGAGTGGAAGAGAGAGAGAGAGAGAGAGAGAGAGAGAGAGAGAGAGAGAGAGAGAGGGGGAGGAGTCTAAAAAGGTAGGGGTCAAAGGGGAGACAATTTACCAGACAGAGCCCTACAGAAGAAGGGAGAGAGGACGCCAATGATGAGATCAGGGTCAATGTTTTACACCCACTGCCTTTTAAAAAAAAAAAAAATGATAATGTCAGCGCCTTAGGTAGGAAAATTCTGCTGGGTTTTTATTTGTGGTATTTATTTATTTATTTCCGTATGATATCTCAGGAGCTAGACTTAGCATAAGACCCTAAGCACATAAGAGCAGCACAGCCACCTTTTCCAAAGTGTGCGTGTGTGAGAGAATACATACATGCATGCATGTGCTGGCGCATGTACCTAATACGAGTATGAAAATACCCTTTTTCATTTCTTTTGTGCGTGTGTCTGCGATTGTGTGACGGCGGGAGCAGGTGGCTACAGTGGCTGGCTAGATGGAGCTGTAATAGGATGAAAGTGACACTTTCTTTTTCTGCCTCCCTCACACACGTCCCTCCTCTTTCAGATGATTGGCTCCAGTCGAGGGGGGAGGGTTGGGAAGTCGTGATGGCCGTGGTGTCTTTTGATTCTATCCTCTATTTCTTTTTTATCTCTTCTAATCTCATGAAAGTCTTGACCTCTTCTCTCCTATTGTCTACCTGTGTCGTCCCGTTCTAGCCCCTACATGTTTCATATCTCTCCATCTTTACATTGTCCCTTTCTCTTCTCATCTCGTCCGCTTTCTTCTTCGTCATCCATCTGATCCCTCTACTGTAATATGTCAATTTGCTATAAAAGCTTAACCTGCATCCCTCCCACATTGATGAGACATTGATGAGGCTTGATTACAGCGACAAACACTACACAACTAATCATGAGTCTGGACTTTTTTGAATGAAGGTCTTTTACATGAATAGACAGAAATAAACAGATTTTCATTTTAATTTGTAAACCTCTGCGCATTAAATTGTCTCCAAACAACTTTACACATGTTGAATATTTTGAAGAGTTGTGTACTTACGTTAAAAACGCCCATGATCCCATGCTACTTCGGTATCTCACCAAACTCCGTCTCTTGTTATTGTTTTGATTGATACCGGAAAAAAAATCACATTTAGAACGCTGAATAAACATGTAAAACCGAAGTTCTTTAATCTTTAATACCTACGATTTGTATATGTGTATTTGTATATGTAGAGTGAACAACGTTAAATTTTTTCTAACATTAACGAAGTGTATTAATCCAGTATTGACTATGTTTACCTGTATGTGTACAAGGCTTGCTCATGTCCTGTGTGTGACTGTGTACATGTAAAAGGATGAGGGTCACGGGTAAAAAAGAGAAGAAAAAAAAATGGACAAAGAAGTGTGGCAAATGGAGGCAATACTTGTTTTTGTGCGAGATGACATGCTGTGGAAGGAGGCAGAAATCCACTTGCTACGCTGAGCTTTTGTTTGGTATGTGGACTTGAATCCATGAAGAGATATGCACACATGTACAGACACACAAACACACACAGAGTCCACCGTGAGCTCTTTCAGAGGGTCTTGCGTGACAAGAAATGCGCAAAAATACACACAACCATGAAGTCTTTGAAGCTCAAGTCTTTTTTGAACTTTCGTGACCTGTGAGAAACCCTCTCTTTTCTAGTAGTCAGCTTTTCCAAAAATACAATTTACCTATGTCAGTGTGCATCTTCTACGGTTGGGCTGATAAGGTGAGATGAAGAGCATGAACTGGAGGAAAACTATATTCTTGGGGACTGCATGCTGCAAGCACAACATTCTCAAAACCCCGACAAAGAGAGGAGAAATATCACTGAGCAGCATTCAATTGGTCTCAAAGCTCTGACTCGTCTGCGGGGTCAGATATTACCTTCAGTACCAGGGTGGATCGTGTCATCTCTCAAACAGCCTCCAAGAAAATGGAGACAGAAGTTTTCTTGCAGACACAAGCAGTCTGCTGCAGATTTGCCAGGATTTAGCTCCGGTCCAGGTGGGGTAGTGGGGGGGTGGGGGGGGGGACGGACAGAATTAGAGAATGCAGGATGGGTGGGAAAGAAAGAGAAAAGTAAGGAGAGAGCGAGATGGGGATTAGAGACCCTTTGAGAGGCAGTCACTTAATTTCCTGGCCAACCTGGCTATGATTATCTCCTGGGTGGGAATGGAATGTTTGAAGTCCTGGAACCAGACTAATCCTTGGTGACTAACCTCCACCTCTCATTTCCTCTGGATTAGCTCACTCTGCTACTTAATAAAAACAGGTGGAGGTGGATAGATATTAACCTACAATGAAAGAGAGAGGGAGCAGGAGAAAGAGTGTGTCTCTTTCTGCGGTGTCCTAAATAAAAAATACAGCATTTGGCCATTTGTTCAAACTGTCTGTGTTTTCTGTTTGACAAGGACCTCTTGTAGTTATCGTGGATGACGACAAGATGTGAGGTTTATAGTGTGAGGTTGTTGTCGTGCCAGAAAACCCTGTGCAAAGGTGACTGCTGTTGACAAAGCTGATTGCATCTAATCTGTGCTTAAAATGCAGTGTGCGAAACACAGGAGGGTCTGGGAGGGTCCGAGACACTTTGATACTTCAGACCCCCTGAAAGCCTCAATTGCCTTTTGGGGTGAGTTTAAAATCAAAACATAATTATTTGTCACATGTAATTGTCATATTTCACATATTACTGCTAAAACGCACTGGCCATCTGAACAACTGCATGCATACAAATTACATGTCGAAAAAATACTGTGACGCTTTACCTGCCACTCTAAACTGAGTTATTTAATTTGGAAGGCAATAAAAAACATCAAAACAGGATAACTTTATTAAGTGAAACACAAGAACATCCACACGCGTGCTTATGGTCACCAGTTGGCTGTGACTTCTTGCCAGTTTGGATTCATAACGCTAAAGGTGACACAGTGCCTCCAACAATTTGGGACCTCATGATTGAGGGTTATTAGCAAATTCACACTAGGACTGCAAGGACTTGCAACTCCCACAATACACACTTTAAAGTCACTAAAAAGCTGCAAATTAACAAACACATTTTCAGAAAAGCTGTGCTCAACCGTCTTTTCCTGTTGTTTTTTTCTCTCACCAGACTTCTCTCAAGTGGGAAAGTCTGAATTGTTGCCAGGTTACTATCCAATCTGACCAATGACATGTCACTTGACCCTTCTCTTGGCCAATGCCCTGCCTCCAACAACCGGCTGGGCCCCAGCTGGCCAATTAGCTTGCCTCTTAGTGTGGCGCTCGGCCAATGAAAAGCCCTGGGAGACTTCTGTTCATCTGAACTCACAGATGGGAGGACAGAGGGGGGGGGGGGGGGGGGGGGGGGGGGGGAGTGTGTGTGTGTGTGTGTGTGTGTGTGTGAGAGACTTGGCCTGAATTCCCTAACACCATTGAGACATCTTCACTGAAGAGGTTGGCTACTTTTGAGTTAGCAGTTGGAGACAAATCTCTCCATTGTAATGGAAGCATTATAATACTGGTATCATAAAAAAAAGGAAACCGAACAGCTGACCTGCCATATTTTAAGATGGAGATTATATTCTGCATTTCTTCTTTTCTGCAAAAACCTTATATATTTTAAATGTTGACAGATTGCAAAATAACACCTTGTTATCCCACTATAGTCCGTCTCCACGTTAACGTTCATTTGTACATGGACAAGTATGAAGCATAGCGCAAAGCCACACAACACACCCGGTGCAGCTGGAACTCAAACTCCATATTTTCTGTCTAAATAAGTGTCTGTCTTCCTCTGCTTCACTTTAAAAACGAATACGAATCACCAAGGCAGGCCAATGTGTCCATTAAGTCTAATTTAAAGAAGAGCACTCCAAAGTAAATTGGATAATGGTGAACATTCCAGTATTATATGGAAAGGCCTAAAACATTACTGTGCTGAAAAGCTGCAGAGAGAAAATACCCCAGAGTGCAGACCAGAGTGGAACTTGAAAAGTTCTCCTTGCCTCACTACTTTCACTGATTTGGAGTGAAACTTCTGCCAGTATTTTAGCAGTATGTCCCGTTCTGTATCAGAAAAAAACATTAAGTGAAACTGACTTTCTTTCAGTCAGCATTTTGGACAGCTGTATTGAAATGCCACACTTACATAAGCTGCCCCTCTCTCAGTATCTCAGACTGTGACCGTTTCCTCTCTTTCTGTGCAACTCGTACTAAATCTTTCCCTGACGCCGACTCTTCCCCATGTTTTTAAGATAACACTTTCTCTCTCAATTGCAATTTCACTTTGCTTCATTGGCATGTGGGCATGGAAGCTCATCTTTGCTGTCCGGGAAATACAACGAGTAATAAATGACACAAATGTGTTCATAAAAATGTTAGTGACAACGATTTAGTAAACAAGCAAAACGGGGAAAAAAAGTACATCTTGTATAAGCGGTGCGTGTTTGTGTGAACGCATTCATGTCTATGCGAATGTGCAGCATCCATTTGAAGCACCAGATACGTCATTACTTTATATGTACGTACCAACACAAAGCTGTGTGTGAGTGTGTGTGTGTTTTCCTGTTGGCATCTTACTCAAAGCTTGAATAGAAGTCATGAGAGCTAAATAGAAATTTAGACTTGATTGAACATAACAACGTTAAGATCCATGACCTTTACTTGAAATGAATTGGGAATTACTTCCAAATGCTATCTTTCCATGTTCTGCACACGTTGGTCCTGTGCAGTGTGGCTCACATGGAGCAGGAGGCGGGATACGCCAGGGGCCCGGTCACCACAGGGCTTATTCACACAGCCAATCAAGCATTCACACTCACATTCTCCCACGGGCCATTTGGAGTTACTAAGCTAAAACGTTAAAATGTACACAACATAACTTCAGGTGTACAACAGTGACAGGAACAAGAGGGGTTTGAGGCTCTTCGTTACCAAAACATCTTGGGGTGGAGATATTTTTAATAGATTGTGCAGTGAGAATCTCATTTCATGCATACTTCAGAGCTGAATGCTCGTGAAACGATGAGGTGGAGCAGAAATATAGAGGGAAAGACATTAGACCTCTTGAGGTAAGGAGCAGGTGTACGTTGTGACATGCAAGCGGATGATAATTGGCGTTTGTACATCCAATAATAATAATAATTGTGAGTGGAAAGTGGGCTTGGGTTTGTGCGTCCCGTTTCAAAGTCACTGCTAAAGCGACCAAAGTCATAATATGTTATAACCTATGCAATGTCTTAACTAAGGGGAAGCTGATATATCGTATGCATACTACACCTATCCTGCAGCTTTGAAGTACTCAGCAGGCAGATAAAAGGGCCAATTTGTGTTTCTGCTCCTCAACGTCTTCCTCTCCTCGGCTTTACAGCACTCTTTTTTGCTCTCCGTATGACTTCCAGGTGAGTCTATTTTCCACTCCCTCACTCTCAATCTAGACTTTCTTAAACCTGCTCTTATTGTGAAACTCACAGACTCTCACTACTGGATGACTCTCAATCTCTTCCCCGTCCTTTCCTCTTCAGCTCCCAGTATTTCTTATCTACTACATGACTCACCATATTTCAATGTCAGATATTTCTCTCTCAGAAGCTCAAGAGCTGCATGCTGCTTTAAGAATCGCTGACAATCTCCAAATACACACGCACACACACACACACACACACACACACACACACACACACAAATGTGGATACAGTGTGCTCACAGGTACACTTAGAGGTGTGTATGTCCTCAACAACACAGCTGAACTAACATTCTAGAAAACTATGTAACCACACAAAGACACATGCGCACGCACGCACACACTCACACACGCACACATGCACACACACACACACACACACACACACACACACACAGCAGCAGTTGGCTATCTATCCTGTAAACAGTGCAGTGGCCAGTTGTGATAACACTCTCCATTGGACCAAAACTCATCACTCTTTACACATATACCTGGTTGAGGCTTTGTGTGTGTGTGTGTGCGTGTGTGTGTGTGTGTGTGTGTGTATGTGTGTATACGTGTGTTTGCCATTTTGGCATCTTTCTCAAAGCCTGAATAAAAGTCATGAGAGCTAAAAAGAAGATTTGACAAAAAGAACAGCACACTCTCACACACACACACACACACACACACACACACACACACACACACACACACACACACACACACACACACACACACACACACACACACACACACACACACACAAACAAACACACAAACATACTTAGACCATGCCCACAACCACAGATAGCTTTTCAAAGAATGTGACCTCTGCAAAGTAAACTGTAGTATCCCAAACATTTATGCCAACAGCACGGCTACAAGAGAGGCTTTCACGCTGGATTATATGATGATTTCTATTTTTGCATGTGATATTGATATGGCCTTTTGCTGAATATGTTCCAGATGAAAACATGTGCAGGGCTTGTCTTTGTAGACATGGCATGGCCATTTTAAACAGAAGAACTTTTCTTAGGTAGAGGTCAGGTTTAATATTGTGTCTTGATGTAGTTTAATAAATATTACTTTTAAAAAATGCACAGCCAAATGTCTTCCTTTTTTTAAATAGGATTTCCTCCGTCTTCTCACTTGTTGAGCTCCTGCTGTTGTGATTCCCTGTTTTTGGCACAGCTGTGTCAGATATGGGACCTGTGATGTGATTGGCTGAGATCAAATTCATCAACCACCCCTTTATAGTCTACGTCACCCATTCCTTTTGCATCTCGTTCTGCTGCATCCACGTGAACCAAAACGCTTGGAGGCGCCCAATGGAGTGTGAAAAGTAGCATGTGCGTTTGACAGAGGGGGTTATTGGTTCTTAAAAGGCGATGACAAGACGCACACACTTGTGGTGTGCAACAACTGTAACGCCATGCTTCCAAAGCCAGTCGCCCACAGTAAACTCCTATGAGGTGACTAGTTTAGGCCCCACAGGATGAATATTGACACCCACCCTAAGACTCATGAACACATTACTGAAGGAGTCATGTGGAGACACAACCGCTGATTCATGAGCAGTTTGGGATCATGACCCAGGCTTCATGAGTGTAGGGAATCATGCGCGTTAAAAACAGATAATAAGTCGTGACATGTTGACTCATTCGGTCCTGAGAGAGGTCACAAATCACACATGGCAGTGAGGGAGTCTGTGTATGTCTCTGTCTGTGTGTGTGTGTGTGTGTGTGTGTGTGTGTGTGTGTTTTAGAGGAAATATTCAGACATGCTTATGTACTTCTGAGTTCATTTGAAAGCATGCATTCATTCCTGCGTGCACTGTGTATGGGTGTGTGTGTGTGTGTTTTAGAGGAAATATTAGACATATAGACATGCTTATGTACTTCTGAGTTCATTTGAAAGCATGCATTCATTCCTGCGTGCACTGTGTATGGGTGTGTGTGTGTGTGTTTTAGAGGAAATATTAGACATATAGACATGCTTATGTACTTCTGAGTTCATTTGAAAGCATGCATTCATTCCTGAGTGCACTGTGTGTGTGTGTGTCTGTTCTGGCGTATGTGTCTGATGCATGTTTTCATCCTTGTATGCTATTGTGTGTGTGTGTCAGAAGTCCAGCGGTCATCAGACCAGCCAGGCACCAGTCCCAGACAGCGAGGTCAGAGTCATTCACTAATCATATTAACATTCCTTCATAATGACCCAATGCATAACTCCCCCTCTTCAGTCTTTTTCTCCCTCCCTCTATCCACATGTGTCACTCATGCTTTCCATTTCACCCCCTCCACTCCCCGTCTACATTTCTTTCTCCATATCATCCACCCCGTTGCCTCATTTCCCCGCTTTGTTTTACCTCTGCTGTCCGTCTCTGACCCTCAACACTTCTCTCATTTGTTGACATTACTCCTGTGTCCCCCCCCCCCACCTCTCTAATGTTCCCTCCATGGATTCTACCTCTACCACGTGTCCCCTGTATTCTGTCAAAATACTATGTGTATTCTGTCACTATCTGATTGACCAATTTAATCCCGAGGGAACTGGATTATGGGCAATGATTGGCAGTGGGTATAGTGTTAAAGGGTTTACATAGAATATCGTGTCATAATTTACTCAACAAATACATTCACATAGAATACTCATCGTTACGTCCTTATCAAAATCTAGCACCGCTCCACCAAGCTTTTTGTTGAAAGATTTAATTTGCCTTTATCTTTTTTTTGGTCTTGATTTGATGTTGTTCCGTAAAATGAAATTTGTATCCCTGTTTGACATGAACAGAATGCAAATGTGTGAATGTGTTTGTAAAGGCGACCATACGATTGAAACTTTCCAAATTCTTTTGGGGAAATATTTTTTGTTTAACTCTGATATTTAATTTTACCAGACAAGTCTAGTCAGCTTCATATTTCCCTTGTTAAAAACGTTCTCGCTGAAATATGTAGAACACACAATGTGTATTAATCTACTTTTTTTATTTACCATAATCCCAGAACTGTGATTTAGTTCATGTTCTAGGAGTTAGTTTTTCCATTCTTTTTCCTATTATGCTTATTTCGTCTCACTTTTCTAATTAGTGCAGGGCTATAATTTACAACATATATAATTATGTTTGACATTTTTAATCATTTCAGATTATTTTATTGTTTTCATCAACATTGGGGGACCAATAATAAGCCTTTTAGGATTTTAGACACCAATATGTATATTGCTTTATTGAATGTTTTTTTTTATGTGCTATTAAATAAATCAAATCAAAATCTTAATTCTGAGAAATGACTTGACTGTAACAAAGTTTGTGTTCACTTGTCTGAGTTCAATGAACCAGGGACCAGAAGTTGGTGTTTATACTGGCAATTACATGTGATCATCAGGGTATTGTTCTTTCTGATGAAAGTGTTTGTTCATGTGTCAAAACTTGAGGAAATTATTCAATTTACACCAGCTCTTCGGTATTGGTATAAGATAACCATTTAATTATGTCACCTTGAGCTCTCTGAAGTTATGATGGACCTTTTAGAAAGCCTTTTATGCATTTAATGGCAAAAATATATTTTAATTTTGATAAATTAATGTATTAATGAAGAAGAGTATCTGCAAGTCAGTTGTTGCTGTTTTTAGAAAGCTATATGGAAACATAAGTTTTCTTATTTATTAATTAAGAGAATCTGCAGCCCTAGTCGTGGCAGTTGTTTAACACATGTTTATTTGAAAAGAACATGGTGAAAAAGGAAGGAAAGTAATAAAGTCACGTGAAAAAAATAATTTAAGAAAACTATGCTTTTTTTCTTCCCATATAAATCTGCATTTTTATTCATGGACTTATTCCAACAGAGTCACACATTATTCCTTTGAAGACCTCATCTTAAAAAAAAAAAAAAGGAAAAAGAAACATAACTCTGCGGTTAATCTTTCAATACTTTGGTGAGAAAAAGAAGAACATGGCAGACTGTTAGATGTTCAGAGCTTTTTTTGGATACGTGTTTGTGAAGGGCCGCAGCAATTCCATCAGTCTCACGGCTGCAGCGTGTTGCAAGAGGGAGACAGAAGTGTTGCTGTTGTTTTAGGTATTTTATACATGCTGGGATAATGTGTGTGTGTGTGTGTGTGTGAGGGGATCTCTATCAACACCAGGTTTGCTTCCACTCTTTTCCAGCCAAACCAAATGGAGGCTGTATGACTTGGCTTCCACCGGTCTGACTCAAAAGGTTTTTTCATTTGGCTTGATGTTCCACTGCTTTCATATGAGCCTGAAGTTTACCCCCCCACACGCACGCACGCACGCACGCACGCACGCACGCACGCACACATAATGATCCTCGTCTGGGAGCCTCCTTCACAGGGTTTTGAGTATTCTTCAAATTGGAATCACTTTTGAGGTTATCCTTGCCACATGTGCCATTACACCGTCCCACTCCAGCAGACACCCGCGCACACATTAACGCACATGCCACGACACACACACACACACACACACACACACACCCACACACAATCTTATTCCGTCAGTCAGTGTGAATGATTTAACCGCTAATGGCTCCAAATCTTTGACGATGAGCCAGTCCTTAATTGCTCCAGTCAGTCATAACCACCGAACCTTGCTGAAGATTACCTCATGACTCAGTGTGTGCGTGGGTGTGTGTGTGTGTGTGTGAGTTTAGCTCAACGGTGCAGTGGTCCAGGGGGACTGAAAAAAGACAGCAAGAGAACGTAGGGGAGACAGAGGAACAATAAATGTCTGAGCATGAGCGTGTCTCCATTATTGACTGAGACACTGAGAGGATGTATATCATATCTGTAGTGTGTGTCTGAGTATGTCTACGCTAGTCCCAGCAGACGCAGCTCTGTGTCTGGGTCCACTGAGTCGGTACTGATCCCATCTTGTCTGACTTGGGGGATTACAACCTCATGACCTGCTGATGGCCGTGCTCACATACATCAACACACACACACACACACATATAGTGATAGAGCAGGGTGGGATGCAGATGAAAGGGGGAGGAAAGAAAGGGAGTAAAGGCAATAATAACGGACAAGGAAGGATGTTTAAGGAATATTTACAGTAAATGGGTTATTCCTGGACTTCTATGCAATGCAGACCCTTTCCACTTGAAGAAGCTTTATAAACGCATAGCACAGCTTCGCTAAAAAAGCATGTCAACTACAGAATATCTGCTCTCTAATTTTTGTCCTTCTTATTTCCTCTGTCACAATCCATCCTGCTTTCTGACTCTCAGTTGTTCAGGGTAAGCCCAGTTTCCTCTCTGTTCCATTAGATTCAGCACATTTGTAGCGTTCCAACGCTCTACTTGTCCTTATAAGGCCAGAGTGAGAAACGGCATGGGGCTCGAGCCCACGATCACACAAGAAACACCGTCGTCTGACTGCAAAGTATGTATTTGTCTGCAGATGCATGGCTGGGTACACTCACTCGTGCAAGATTGAATGTTTGCATGCAAATGTGTGTGTGTGTGTGTATTTCTAATGGCGATGGTGTCTGTCATTTCTTTGCAGCATAGCCTTTGCAAACCAGCTCATCTAGGTCGTTCACATCTCTGCTCAAACAAAGCTTCTTCATGAGCACTCAGTTCTTCATCTAGTCAGTCATTCTTCTATTGAAGCCAACAAGGGAGGACGCGTTTTTTTTACCCTGCTGATTTCTGGAATAATGCAGATTTGTCAGGTGATACATTTAATGTTGGCAATCTCCAGAGATGCCCAACACTAAACTTTATCCAATTTGAGCAATGGGTAAATGTGACTGAGTTCTTAGTTCTTAGAACTTGTTGGCAAAGTGCGTAAAGGGCTTTTTCTGCAGGAACTCTTGGCAAAAGGAACGTCCTGTGTGCTGCAAAGTGACTCTCATGCAATTGAGCCACCAGTTAAATACAAGTTCATTACACCGAGGCTGCATTCAGACAGAGAGAGCACAGAACATATAGTCTGAGCAGTGGGTTCTCACACCACTAATGTGTTTTTCCATTAACAACCTGTGGTTTAGAGTTTGAACTTGGCAGCGTATGTGTGTGTGTGTGTGTGTGTGTGTGCGTGCAAACATGCACGTGTGTTTTAAGTGTGCTCATGCACTGCATGTCTTAGCATGCTGGGTGGCTGCGACCGTTTGCATGCGTATCTTTGTGTCTTCGTCCATGTTTAAACTTGGGCTTCGTTATCTGTGTCTATGCACGTGATTGTGCGTGTGTGTGTGTGAATGTTGATTAAGTATCCCCTTCAAATCATCAGATTAGAAATGCAGTCTGGTGATGTGGTATATTCCAGTAAATTCCAGTGAATTTATGGTCACCCAGAGCTGGCATTAATAATGGAGACTGGAGAAATACGGCCCTACTGGGCACAGTCTGCATACTGAAAAACTCTTACCCTGTTCTCCTTCTCTCTCTTCATCTATCCAATTCTGCTTCCCTCATTACACTTGCTACATACTGTTTTGTCTGTGATAAGCATGCCCCCCCCCCATCCTCCTCTATGTTTGACTGCTTGAACTCTGTGCCAGGAGGATATAGTATATAGTATGTATAAATGGATGGACCTATCAATCATCACAAGCAAACAACAACAGCATTTTATTCCCTAATGCCATGTTTAATAGAAAAATAATGATGCACCTCTTATTGTAGAGGGAGGAGCGGGAAACAGGGAGGTTTAGTCAGAGATACAATTCTGAAACAACACAAACCAAAGAGGGAGAGAATTCATTTAGTGGGAGTAGAAAAACAGTTTTTATGTCCAGCACAAACATCTCTCTTAACCCTGTCTGTTATAACAAAGAGCCACTCAGCCACAAGGTTTACTGCTGTCCCTCTCTACTTACAGAGGGTTGGGGTCCGATTCCCTGCCTGTCCACCTATAAAGCACCCAAGGTAGCCCGGCTATTTCTATTTATAATGGCTGATATCACATGAACGGTTTAGAGGACACAATGAAAAAGCTTACGTCTGTGTGTGTGTGTGTGTGTGTCACAGAATGAGGCGAGAGTGTGGGCAAAAGGGTTTTGTTTGCCCCAGCATGTCTATAAAATGACAAATACAAAAGGTCTTTCAAGTAGGACTCCATGTTATGGAAGAAAATATCTCATCATAGTGTGTTGTGGCATATTTATAATGCCTTAATTTACTGCACTCTAAAGGCAGAACAGGTTTTAGGAATTATTTCCCTGAATAGGTTAGATTACATGCACTACCAACTACCCCCAGTGCGGTCAGAAAGTATAAAAAGTAATTCTCAGCCTTCATCAAAAGTGCATGAATCAAAGCCCAGTTTATATGCAGCGTAACGGCCTCAGCGTTTAACTGTTTGAGGCCTGCAGCCCAAAGACATCAGCACTTTTATCCTGTACTTCAGCTCTTGTATGTTTGGGTTTTTTTTAAATCAAAAGTTTGGTCTTCAGTGAAACACATACAGAGTTGGATTGATGAAGGTTTAACTGTTTGGCCAAAAACAATACTTATTTACTTTGCTTGGTAAAATCCAACGTGCTTGAAATTCATGAACCATATACCAACTGAACTAAACAGTATGTGTGCGGTGGCATGATGCAGGTTTAAAGACAGGAACTTCCCTTTGTTTGAGAGAGACAATATTCATTATAAACCATAAAGTTCTATAGGGTGCACCACAATATGTCACAACAAAAGCTAATTCATCTCTTCATGGTCAAACAAAAGCCACATAACGACACTAGTTGATTATGTCACTCTTTTCTGTGTGTGGGTGTGTGTGTGTGTGAACTATGAGTGAGGAATCAGAGACCTAACCTTGATTCACCCAGCACTCCAAATAGAGAGACAGCGGCACTGTTTCATTCTGCTTCTACGGGATGGAAAATCTGTGTTCATTGTTAGTCATGGGTCTCAGTGGGTGATACTCATGACGAATGCACACATATTGTGGCAGTAAATTGTGTTATCATTGTGGAAAGGCGCTCCGTCTTTGCCCAGGTCAGCCCCGTCAGTGGCAGTGAACCACTATTTGTGATTTATTTCAACTCGTCGAAGGTGCTCCTTTTTTCAAGATTATCTGAAGGGAAGTTGTGGGAGTTATGTTTCTATTATACAGAGAACGCACACAATGGTTGAAGCTAGGCATGACAATTTTGTTTTTCCCCTTCTGACAGATAACCAGCTCTCGTTAACCATTAACCGTTAACAGACAATATTAAAATGTAGGCCAACCGTTTAGAATGGACGAATGTTTGTGACTTAAGCAGACAGCTTCAACAAGATGACGACATGCTGTGGGGTTGATCTGGTGTTGACTGTGTCTCATAGAGGTGTCCACCTCTGCCTCTGGGTTAAAAAAAACTAAATGTAAAACTAGGATTTCTTTTAATGTTTCACTTATTCTGTCGGTTTACGGTTAGATATTGATATCCCTAGCTGAAACCTTAAGAGTTCAACTGCACGTTGAAGATGTCAGACACCTGGATAAAAGTAAGAAAAGGGAAGACAGTTTACATTAGTGTGTTTTAAAAATTGGCAAAAGAAAGAAAATAGGAATAAGAAAGGTTATGAGAATCACATGCTGGGGTTTTCCCAAATGCTATTGTGAATCAGACAATGGGTCACCTCTCTGGGTGGTAACAGTAACAAGGTTAGAGAGAATACTGGACCCAGTTCAGAGGACTGAAACCTTGAACCAAAAGACAAAAAAAAAATCCAGAAACACACACACACACACACGAACACACAATATGAATACATGTAAAAACATAAAGGGCACACTCGTCTGCATACAGTCCAGGACCGGACGTAGTTCTGACCATGCAAGGAATTCAGGCTTGATCAACAGGATATGATACAAGGTCCTCTTGAGCAACATTTGGAGGCGGCACAGATGAGCAATTCTGCCAGTTTTATGTCCGGGAGCATGTTTCCCTTGATGTGTTGGCAATGGCAACCTCTGCCTATGATGATATTCAGAGGAAGAGCTGCTACTGAAACTTACATTCTTCTTTTTTGTTACGTTACCCATAAAACAAGAGAGTTCGATCTATCTTTCTGTATCAATAACACTCACAAATGTACATGTTGTTAAATGTAGAGAAGTCAAATGATGCCTTCTATTATCTATCGTAGACATTTTGAAGAGGTTGTTTGTTGGGCTCAACTCGAACAGAACATTCTGACATTGACTTTCTGGAGTAATAGCTGAGGTCAATATAAATGTAATAGGTTGAAGACTATAAAGTAGTTTGCACATCATATCTACCAAATTCTTGTTCCGTGATTAACTTGGTTCTGGTTTTGTGGAGGATCTAAAACATACATAACCTAAGAAGATAGTATTTGACAAGAGCATGACCAGTAGTCAGTCCATGACCATTCAAACTGAAGCATTATAATGGCCATGAACACGACTGAGACTTGACTCATTGCCAGGCCTTGTCTGCATGCGTGCACGTCTTCATGTGAGCAATGGTGAAATGGAATATCAAATTGGTAAATAAAAACTGTCTGACTGCCTGGGTGGAAACCGTTCGCCATGTTTTCATAGCTTCATAGAAAAATTTCTATAGACCTGAAAAAAACCCACAGGGAACAGCTGGCTGGCCACACAACCACATCGGGGAAGTATCAGGAGTGCATTGGTGAAACAATTCCAACAGTGACCAAATCTGTTCTATTCTACAGTCTAGTGCTGTCGTTTTTTTCCACATGCAATTTTTTTTAATTTTTATATAAAAGTGCATTATTTGGATCAATGTATTTATTT
Source organism: Cyclopterus lumpus (assembly GCF_009769545.1). NCBI lineage: Eukaryota > Metazoa > Chordata > Actinopteri > Perciformes > Cyclopteridae > Cyclopterus > Cyclopterus lumpus. Next base: position 16,878,196 of record NC_046986.1, on the reverse strand, counting down.
TCACCAGTCAGAATTAGAAGATAAATACATTTTGTTGATCCGATCAATGTGGAAATGGGAGAGCAAAATGCTCTCCCGATGGCTTGATGAAAATACAATGTTCAGGCTGCCACGGGCCGGCATAGAAAAACACAGAGCCACGATTAGCTAACATACCAAAAACAGAAGAGATTCTTCATAAAAGGCAAAACCTCAATATGAAATCCTGTTTACCTCATTCAAAGACTGCTCCTCTGCGCTAACAAAAGATGAGTCCGGTTCATCTTTGACTTTGCTTTGTGTCACTGGTTACCATTGAAAGTGACTTTGAGGCTGAACACCGCGTAACTAACAGTTGCTCTTCACCAAAACCCACAGACGAGCAAACGGCATCCTTCGTCGTGTGCCATTTAATGGAGAGCTGGCCAAGACGGCAAAAAACGGACATGACATCAGAAAGGCAACTGCAAGGGGAAGCACAGGGTTGCCCAGCAAGAGTTAACAGGAAGACAGAGTCATCGTCAGAGGAGAGCTGAATGAGCGAAGTGGGTCTGTGGACTTTTTAAATGGGAAACGCACTCGACAGAGTGTGAGAAAACCGACATTTCCATTTGGATAGTGGCATTGGTAACAGACCAACCCCTTTCTTTACATGACATTGTATGTGTTGTAGCAGTGAGGAGGCAGCTGATGGGAGAAGACAAGGACTCAAACTAAAACCATCCCAGACATGGGGACAGAGGGGAGCAGAAAGGTGGACGACAGATTGTCTGGTTTGCCGGCTTCACCGTAACTCCTCGAGGATGGAGAACGAAAGGAGTTTTCCTCTGTTCCAGCTGACGTAAGGTTTATGTACAATAATAACTTTAGAGATAGCTTCTTATGGCAACAAATATATATCTAAATGCTGAAAGGAAAAGTGATACCATGACATGTTAAGTCCGCCTATCAGGTTAGCTTCAACAAATATTATGAGAAAAGCAAAAATCTATTTCACTCACATGACATGTTTCTTATGGTTGGCTCAAAGGCAAGAATATAGAAGAGGTTCAAACATGAGCTCCACAGCCTGACAGCTGACACCACTTCCACTCAGCTTTAGTTTTCGAGCAGTAAGCATGAGCAATTTATAAAATAACAGGGATTAGACGGAGGACATGGACAGGAAGATGAAGATAAGGGTGTGTATTATCGAGACAGATAAACAGATAGAGTATCATTGTCTTGTCTTCACTTGACTACTATTGGTTGTAATGGGAACAAGACGCTTTCATCCGCCTAAAGAGCGGACGCATTTGTTTTTGTTTGTCTGATACTTGTGGGCTTGGTGTTGACTGGGACTCGGGCCGCTAAAAGGCTCTTCTAACTCAGAAATGTGCTCAACACAACAGGTACACAAGGAAAAGATCACATTTTAGAGAGTGGCCAGAATGGAGATGCGTAATACGTTCTAATGCGGTCCGAGCCTTTGTCTTAATGGACAGAAAGTTGCACACGTTTTCCAACTGCTTTGTTAAAGCAGAATGTTACCAAATGCAGGAATACAGGTTACTGAAACAAAGAGGAATATGACCAGCTGCTTGCGACTGTTTCATAAACAGCGTATGAATGAACCACTATTGCTGATGTGAAGGACTCGTGATCTACGATGGAAGCGGGCACAGGCCCATGAGACTAAGAGGACATTCGGCTGTGGAGTTTCTATTTGTGGAATTTTGCTTGATATACAGTGAATGCACATTAAGTTACGGTATCAAGTGTCATGCAACGAGAAGGTCAGTGGCTGGGAATATTTTATTTTCTATTTTGGAGGTCAAAAATACCAACTGTAACATCATGGTCGCCGATAAAAATGTGTTCGCTAAATGATCATCTTCCAAACAACAAACACCCCAATGGATGAAATAAATACAGCACGACTAAAAGAACAGGAGGTGCTTGATGAGAAGGCGCAATATGAACAGTGTGCTGGATAAGGACCAAAGAACCTCATCTTTTTGTGCAGTTAAGACTTTTTTTTTTCTTTAAGATGCCCATGTGCGAAGCACTTATTCTCCAACTGCTCCTGTGGCTACTCCGCCGTGTGGCTGTACTGAATGAAAAGCCTCAGGCATCTTTGTAACAAACCATAAAGGTGCAAAAATGAGTGGAGGCCCAGAAAAACCCTTCACAGGATAAACACAACGCAAGTGCACAGGTTAAATCAAAATAAAAGTCAGCAGCACTACCTCAGTGTATTCTAAATTGAATGTGGCATCACGCCACACACCCTTAGTAATGACTACATGTCAATGAACGCACATATTTACGCCCAAAGTAAGTAAGATAAAAGCGTTTCATTAATTTAATCCGATGATATAGTGTTACACCGCCCACTGCAACAATTGGCTTCCAGACCCTCAATGCAGGATCGTGCATGGATGTGTGCACGTGAATGTGACAACAGCGCCCTGTTGGTTTAGTTCCCCTCTCCTTCAGGAGAAAGTCTGTGGATGTCTTCCAAAATACACCCGCCCACCCACAAGCACACAATGGCCCCACTTGGAAACCAACTTGTGGTGTGGCTTTTGTTGTTTGATAATTGTTTTTAGGCAAACATCATTTTGCTAGCAGAGACAGCTAACCCATAACCATGAATCAATGAGATGGTAATGGAGCTATGGGTGGAAAAAAACATTCAGTTTACTGTGGCAACATTGCAAGAGGTACTCTCTCTCTCTCTTTTGTCCACCACTTTCTCTCTTTACACTTCCCATTGCTTTTACTTTTCAGCCAATCCTAAACAAAAAAATATATAAATGTCTTAAGGAGAAACAAACAAACCAATAAAAGTGAAATTGAATAAGTTTGCTGTCGGCTCACTTCCATAACCATTACTTCTCCCTCTACACTTCCCACAGCAGAAAGCCAGTCAGGTAAATAATCACCTCTGCTTTAATTAATAAATGCATCATCCTTAATGAGAGGGGCTTGTTATGCACTGTGGCAACTGCTCCTGCTCTGTTTTTCTTTAGATTTTTCCCCCCCTTTTCTTTTTTTTCCAACTTTCAAAACTTCAAACTTAATTTCCACCTCTGAAGCATGCTAATTGCTTTCCCTCTCAGCTTAATAAACAACAACACCGTTCTCATTTGGAGGCAGAGAACGGTGTAATGTGCGGCTATCGATCGCACAAGGAAAAGAGATTGCCCCTGGCTGGTCACAAACCAAACGACTTTAAGATCGAAATTAAAGTGGCCGAGGTATGAACACTCAGTGTGGAAACAATGCCAAAAGATCTGAATCATCCAATGTTGATATCACTATTTTGTTACATTATGCAAAATAAACTGCTGAATATGGCTGATATATGGCTGATATCATGGAAACACAAGGCTGTGTCTTTTGTCCAATAAGTAGTGTAAAACCCGAATATATATAGAATGTTTGAAAAATCTGCTTCGCCTGATTTAATTGGTTGATATAATTTGAATTTTTTTCAAACACGCTGGAGGGATTATATATCCCGGCTGGCCTTGGAACGCCTCGGGATCCCCCAGAATGAGCTGGAAAGTGTTGCGGGTGAGAGGGAAGCCTGGGTCGGCCTGCTGAACCTGCTGCCACCGCGACCCGACCCCGGATAAGCGGGTGATAATAGATGGATGGATGGACAATGTAGCATTACATGGGAATCTTTTCCATTCATTTTTTTTACATTAGTCTCAAGCCCTGATCCCTGGCCCCTATGGTACCATCAGGTTTCCGGTTTTCAGAATTTTGGCTTCAACTTGATACCAAAGTGTGTGTTCTCCTGAGAACCCTGTGTTATACAGGTCTTCATTTCATCACATCTTTATTACTACAATGCTTTTTCCCCGGTTTAATCATGCTGAGTAAACCTCAGCTGCAAAGCTATATGTCATTAAACCTGTTGTGGCCTCTTTAAATGGCCTGGCCCTGGCAACATTATGGAACTGTTAAATCTGAGCTCCTCCAATAATAATACCCTTTGAGCTATTCCAGTCAAGGCTCAAGACCACGAGTGACCGAGCCTTGTCCTTTAGGGCCTTTATGCCCTGGAATGACATGCCTGAGGAGATCTTACTCTCTATTTAGCTTTTCCTGATGAGATTTGACAGTATCCTTGTTCAGAGCGAGGATCACGGTGCAGTGGTTAAACTGGGATGTGCTGCAAAAAAACCCATCCATTTGTCATAGCAGATTAATTTCAGCTCCATCGGGGAGACTCATTTTGTTTTGCTCAGGCTGATTTTATTTTTTCCTTAAAGAGCCATAAAGATGCCAAGCTGAAATGTCGTCGTAACAAGAGGAGGCAAAGGGAGTCAGGAGGCACCTGGCTTCAGAGTAATGCAGTTGGTTTTAAAGTGAGACTAAACTAGAGCCAACGTCGTGTGTGTTCTGAAACGACAAACGTTACCCAACGATACCTTTACTGCGTCCCGGAGAGAGGACTGATTCAAATTTGTTTTCATTAACGGAAAGGTTCCTGAGAGGGAAAAACCATTAGGTCCCAAACAGCCTGCAGTACTGTGTACACCTACGGAGATTTAATATTCACTAACAATAACCATTAATAAATATTCTACGTTTCCATGACGTCAACTCAAAGTTTCTGAGAGCTCTTCTGCCCTTGTGTAAATGTAAAATGACAGATGAAAGTTTTGTATAGATAAAGAGTGTCTGAAAAAGTCAACAGTGGTACAAATGGTTTGGCAGAGCCTTAAAAACAACTGTAATAAGTCTGCTAACGTTTGACAGGTTTTGCTCTCCACCTGCTCTATTAACATCGAAACCTATAAAAACACATTCTAGACCGAAGGTTTAAAGAAACAAACCCTCAAGTATGTTAGTTCGAAAGCACGAACGCACTCTCTGAACAGAGAAAGCTAAAGAAAACATTGGCAGAAGAAACATATTGTCAAGTCTCTGATTGACAAAGAAATATGTCAAAAATACTGGCACTGTGAGGATTAGAATAGTAAAGCATACATTTGCTTAGCGACAGACTGCTAACAAAGTCATTGTCGACTGACACCTGGTACGAGTGTGGGTGGTGATTTCCTGTTGGCACGTTAATATTGCACCTGTTATTGCGGACGTTTATTTTAAACTTCTCCCAGCACGACTCCTCCGGTCTGCGCGCTTATTATGATTCTGTGATTTGAAAACCACTACCTGCAGGATGACAAGTGATTAAAACCTCCACTTATGTCCTTTGTGTGTGTATCATCAGCGGGAAATGGAGCGATTCAGTCCGATCAGCTCGATGCCCACAGGAGACGCTCACGTGGCAGAGCACCCTGAGACTGAGAGCTACAAACGCGATATAGCAATGAGGATTCTGATAAGAAATGCTCAGCACACGTGAACACACGCCATCTCATGGAAAGACAACCCGATGATGGACGGACTGGTGAGAGGTTGAACTTGTGTAAGGACAGACAATGCTTTGGATCAAGAGATCGGGATCCGTTTCCGTGTCTGTGGACTTGCTTTTTCCTGTGTGGAAACTAAGTGCACTGTCTGCGGTCCTCACCCTCGCTGCTTCGTTTTCATGTCCTCTGCGTCGTGGGTCCAGCTCTTCATAAGGTGGCACTGTTCCTTCTCTCCTCGCCTGCTGGTATTCTCTTCGTAGCTGCTGGATCCTGTCCACACTGCCACACACAAGCACAAACACAACCGGGTTAATTACGCTTTTACACCTCTAAAGGTCTTTACACGCCGGGGGCATGATGAATAAATGACACGGAACGTTCAAAACCCACCTCCATGAATATTACATGTCTAGAGCTTTTATTGTGAAAGGTCAGAACGGAAAGAGTGGATGTGATTTGCCCTGCTTTTGTCAAGATTGGAAGGAGTAATAAAGTTTGAAATCTTGGTTTGGACTGGGTAGCCTCGGTGTTGTGAATCAGTATCATTATATTAGAAAACATTTTATACATATGAAATCGGCAACCGATGACGAGCGAGCCAATAGAAGGCATCCGCTTATTCAAACAGGGATTTACCCACAACCGCCTGCAGAGGTTTGAATGCAGTGATACAGACTCTCCTGTGTACATGAATACGGGCAACACACACACACACACACACACACACACACACACACACACACACACACACACATACACACACACACACAAGCTCTTGATCATTCTGACTGCCTTCATCTATATCTGTTTTTCCACCTTTTTGCTTTTTCTCTTGCAAAAGGCAAGAAAACAATCATCAATCATGAATATTCTTTCTCTCTGTCAACAGTGGAGAAAACGACAGCATATCAACAGTGACCCCTGGGCACCCTTGCGAGTCACGTACAAACACATCCACACATAATAAGTCACATCATACACATATTCAACATTACAACTGCAGTGTGCAATTTCATGAGCCTGATTGATGGAAGGAGGACAAATTTATTGATGCACCATCAGGCAATTTATGGAAAGTCAGAGGAAGAGCAAAACACCTTCCTCCCGTCTCCGAGGCGGTCTGTGAACAACACCTTGCCTTCTGAGTGTTGCATTTCCAGAACTCAGCATGTGAGCCACAATTTTTGGGGGTATTTGTTTCTGTTACACTAGAAATCCACGGCCAAAAACAATTGAAAATGAATATTCTATCTCTTACAGGGCTCTTTGTCCAGGTAACAAACCTTAGGGAAATACTCAAAAACCTCTTCATAGCAGCCGTGTTCCTCTCTTTCAATTTATGCACAAAAAGCCAATAAACAAAAGATCTAAGAAAAAAAAACTAACGATCCCCAATAAAACACACTGAGGTCCATGTTCGTCCAGCCATCGAGACACAGTGACATTCAACAGAACTACACGAAAACGTTACCAAAGCTAATAACGGCAACATGCAAGAGAATAGTTCGGCACGTTCAAGTTGTTTGATTTTTACTACAATAATATTAAGAAAAGGCTGCTGAATTAGCTGACAAATTGAAGATAATTAATAATACAAATAAAAAAACATCAACAAAACAAATTAAAATATGGCTCAATCTATGCTTTCAAAATGATAACATCAATTTAACGTTGAAAATAAATAAATATGTAAACACTAAATCTTGCTTTTCAAACCATAAACTCTCTTCAGAAAAACACAAGCTTACAATTCTCGAACCCCATTTTGCTCTCGACCCTTCGTTCCACTTCCCCCCTCTGAAATCATTAACCCAGAGAGGCGTGTGAACGGCTATCATAGCTGCAAATCTGAAAATACATCACACCTCGTCCCACATCACAAATCATGCCTTTTGCATGCGTTCTCACCCTCAGATCACAGGAAACATGACTGTGTTTTTAATGTCCCCTTGGCATCACCTTCATCCACCAAACGACCTTGGTCTCCAACTTTCTGTTAAACTGTTTTAAATCTGTGTATCTTTTCTTTTTTGGGGGGTGTTTTTGTTGATTTTTGGTAGTATTTATGACTGACTGTAATGTGCACCACCTGTCCTTCATTCATTCTGGGTTTTTTTTCGATTTGAAATTCACTGGAGGAATGGGAGTAACATTAGACTGAGATAAGTTATCTATCTACAGCACATACTGTGCAGAGGAAATACATTAGAGTGAAACACAATCTAGACTCAATCGGTGTGTGTTCCCATCTGTGTGTATCTGTGCTCCATATTCTAGCCTATAGGAGTAAAAGAGCTGTGTCAGCATCACTTGACTCTCCTCTCGCCTCTGGATGTGAAACCTTTTACGTGGACGTCCGATCGGTGCTGATGATGAATGTAGTCGATCTTACCCGATACATTCTTCACCGTGTGCCTGTATTCACTCGAGAAAGCTGAGTTAGCAGCTGCTACATCTGACGTGGCGGTGACGTCGTTGGAGGTGAGGAAGAACTACACGTTATTTCAGCTGGCGTTCCTCCTGGTGGCCAGAGGCTCGAGAGATGCCGCTCAGCAACAGAACGTCTTCGCTCGCTCCGCTTGTATTGCAAGCTTGCTACGTTTGCATCACAAAATATGGTGCGGAGGACGTTATGGGCGAGGATACAATATACAGTGTTTTTGACAGAGATGTTAAGTTTGACTTATCTGAGCCGGGCGAGGCCGAGCTGCTCAAATTGCCCACCGATGCCAACAGAATGAATTTTAATTATATATCTTTATAAGTGACAGTTACAAACGGAAGGAGTGAAGCTGTCATGTGCTGCCTGCCGTAAACAACATGGACTTGAGGCCGTCTTTGCTCGCGCTGGTTGGGGCTACAGAGCCTCTGTGCTTGCTGCTTTATCAAGTACGCCCGTGTCAATGAGGAAGGCAGAGAAACACCTGAGGCAGCTCATCACAAGTGTAGCACATAGACAGAAATAAACATTCATAGGAACTCAAATCATATCCCTCTTCTTCCCTTTCCTCTTGCCCTCCCCTTCTGAGAAGGTTAAAGGTGAGAGATAAAACAAAGTGGTGTGATTGCATATAAAGCCAGTGGAAAGACACGAGGATTTAAAAGGACATTGTTAAAATGTGTTCTGTTTTACTCTGTGCTTTGGTTCACTCTCCTCTGTGCTCTATGGTGGGGCTGTTTCATGTGGATGCAACCCTCCCCCCCCCCCACACACACACACACACTTCATAAGGTTTATGACCCGGCATAAAAATAAGAGGCTCAAGAATAAATAAATATGATAAACAAAGACATAACACGACACTCACACAAAGATATAAACACAGTTATGCAAATATTTTCATGACCACAGACAGAGGAAGCTATTGATGAGAGAAACACATAAGCCATAAAAAAAAGAAGAGTTGTATGACATCACTTTTTAACTACCTCGTGGTCATTAAACACCAATAGATTTGATTCATATGGTACTAAAAATATGTTTGCCAATAAAATGCAGTTTTTCTACTTAACTACTCCAATCTTTCATCAGGAATAACTATGGCATTCAATTTGGAATATTTGAGTATTATATTATATTAAGGCCAAAATAAAAGCATAGATCTGAGCTTTACACACACACACACACACACACACCCTCACACGCACGCGCGCACACACACACACACACATATGTACACGCACACGCAGGAAGATCAATCTCCTGCTCTAGCTCTGCCACACCAATAATAATTCTATAAATGTTTAAAATCAGAATCAGAAACCCGGCAGAGCTGTTAATAATGCTGTTATTAATAATTAAGACTTCTGTTCCATTAATAACATGGGGAAATATGGTCTCAAATATATCAATGTCCACAGCAGAGGAATATGTCCTTGTCATTAAAGCCTGTAAATATTTACTAGCCTGACTAAAGAACGTGCACTTTTGCTTTTAATCAGTTTTAGGATCTTTGTCACAAAATGCGAGACTCTGCCGCTGAAGCCAGAAAAAAGTGAGACATGTGATCATCGGTCAGGTTTAACATTAATTTTTTATGACGTGATGCGAAATCAGTCAAATTCTGCCCAATCTATTCAGGAAAGAAAACGTTTAACACTTTGAAAGATACTTTATTTATTTACACTCTAATGCCCACATTAAATGTAAATACTTTGAAAAGGCATTATCAGCGGGTTCACTTCAAGCTGGACTTAATAACCACACCAATAATGCAAATAAACATTGCTGGTATCTAAAGGGAAATCTACCTGGACATCTATTGGTCTTTCCCTTACATCAGAAAAGAACATATGATAAAGGGTGTATCGAAGAAAGACAGGAACAGAAAAAGAGACGGTCACAATAGACGAAGGGCGAGACAAAGAAAAAGAGAAAGGACGGGTCACGCACCTTTATTTAGTGCTCTCTAACAGATGACTTTGAGCTGAAAGGTTCCATAAATCTGACACAAAATGGCTCTGGTGCAGTCTGCCACACGAGCAACACACACACGCGCACGCACACACACACACACACACACACACACACACACACACACACACAGGTGATGTATGGTCTCCTCTTAGATGTGGCACAGGGGGAATATGTCATTCAGACCCTCAGCTCAGTCTGATTTATCACATGTCTGCAAATATGTGTGTGTGTGAGCGAATGTGTGTGTTAGTATGTGTGTAGAAAGACAAGAAACTAGTGAGATTCTCTGGATATCTCTCAGTTGGATAGAGAGCTAAAATTCAGTATCAGAGGGAGTCAAATTGTGTCAGTCTTGCATTCTTGGAAGGAACAAAGATGAAGAAAAGGATTTCTAAAGATGCTAACCGCTGGCAGAGCTCTTGACCTTCTGAAAAAAAGAGTAAAGTAGGATTTCCTTTCATTAGCACAGACACAAAGTCCTGATAGCCATTTGGAAAAATCAATGATAGCTTGAAAACATAAACTGCAATTGATTTTAAAAAGCTTAAGAGATGGTCCACGCTTTATATAAATGGAAAAGAGGAAATCTGCGACTTTGCATCCTGGTGATGCTAATCAATGCAGCAAACAATAACTGTAGCTTTAGAAATGTCAAAGTAATAAAGGACTGTCTTACCCTTTTCAAGGCAACAATACATGGACATTGACTCACTGTGAGATGTGATATAACAGGAACCTGAACACCTTTTTAACCAATAGTACGGGTTACGGGAACTAATCTAAATTCTACATAATCAATTAAATACAACTATATGATTCAGTAAGCATTTTAACAATTTGAACTCACAGATGAACAGTCTAACAGGGGTGATGACTGTATTATTGTTATGCCGGTATCGTCTCTCGGCTGTGGCAGGACAAGCAGTCGATAACTGGGACAACAGAGGAAACGGAGCAGGCTGAAAGTGACAAGAGGGAGCCGTTGTCTCTACCTCGTTCCACACGTCCACGAATGTGTGCCGGTCTGTGTGTTCTCCCCAGAGTCCAGCTGTTGAGTCGAGGATCGTTATCAGCGGTGTCTGACGAGGATCAGCCGCATCACGACAGCGGACACAGGTCAATGGTCCTCCCTCCCTCTCCCTGTATCTAGTGTCTGAGTTTTACCCGGCTGCTTGCTCTCACTTGTCGACACACACACAAACACACAACCCAGGATTACTTGCTAGTAACAAAAACAGCTTAATCAATGCGAGTAATTGTCCGTCATGTGTTGACGCGGGTGCGAGTCTTCTTTATTTTATGCGTTCGCTCATGTTGACATTTCTATGATGCATCGAATTTGCCCTTCGGCGCTTCCCGTTACTGTGACTCATTTAGTGCAGCGGGTATTCACGGCTCTGTCTCCACAATCTATTTCCAATTCCTCCATTCATCTTTTCCCAGCCCCACTCGCCTCATTCTACCCTCCGCAATTTATGCAGGTAATCATCTCCGGCGTCATTTCTTCCCTCCCACTCCATCGTAATCTCTTCATCATCTGCCCATCTCCATCTCCTCTGCCCGGCCTCCGTCTCCCCTCCCTCCACGTCTCCCTCGCCTCGCTCTTCATCGTCACCTTCCTCCTAATCTCCCAAGCCTGTGCTCGGCTCTAATTAGCCAACGTCTCCGCTAATGAAGTCTGACAACAAAAGATCACCAATGCTGGCAGGTGGGTCGCGGGGGTCGGGGGGAAGAGAAAGAAAGGGGCAAGTATGGCGAGAGAGAGAGTGAAAGAAAGAAAGAGTAACACGGTGCGTTTGTGTATGTGGTATGCGCTGTCAGGTTGCTTTCTTTTTCCTCGACGGGCTAACAGGAAGTGAAACGTGTTTTTAAAATGCAGCTGACAGGATATGACACCTCTCCTTACGTGGCGGCGTCAAAGCACGGGGAGTAATTAGTGCTCCATCGACTGCCGTGACATCAGTCAGACTGGCTGCGTGTGCAAGAGAGACACTCACAGTGGCAAAGAAGGCTGGCATCTAATCCTCATGATAACCAGTGCGTGTGTGCGTATTGTAGAGATTGGAAATTGCCTGGCATAACATTATTTAGACAAGCCTTCTGTGTGTGTGTGTGTGTGTGTGTGTGTGTGTGTGTGTGTGTGTGACAGACAGAGAGAGAAGCAACGCTACAGGTGGTAAACTGGCTGGCATAAGATCATGTAGGCAGGCTGTCTGGCTCAACATTCCCCTTTGACTTTAACAGCCATGTGTGTGTGTGCGTGTGTGTGTGTGTGTGTGTGTGTGGCTGGAGGCCAATTTGCCTAAAGCCTCTGCCAAGGACAATAGCTGTAGATGGCATCTCTCTAAAGCTGGTTGTATACCTGACACAAGGGGTTAATGGCTGTTGATTTGTATAGTTCAGTGTTATATTTAACTGGTTACATGTTGCTACAATTGGCAGGGAATCTTTTGTCATAATGGCGAGAACAGTCTGATAAATTCAGATAATTACGTCACCTCGCCAGCGTGTAAGACATATTACGATATAAAAAATGTATGACGTTATCTAACCTGGCATCCAAATATCGATATAATATAAATTAGTGGTGTCACGGACAAGTGTGGATCTGCGGTCTGTGTGGAAATTGACAGGAGGAGAGCTAGTAGCGTTAGCAGCAGCGCGGCTAAAGGTTGCGTTCAGTTGCATTATGAAGTGTTCAGGCTGTGTGCAGTTAAAATGAGTATTGGGCGAAGGTACATTTTAACATTATCGTGATGTGTTCACATCACATGTAGCGATGGTGAGAAACTTGAATTCATTACATTTGTCGGAGATGTTTTCACAGCAACATAATTAGATATTAGCGAGGGAATAATTACATTATATTAAAAAGTACCTTAAAATACATTCTTAAATAAATACAAATATTAGTTTTAATCAATAAAAATACCATCTTTTTTTCCCTTATCATTTTACAACAGCAAAAAAGAGACAATAACAAAGTAAAAGTATAACATCTATAATTTCTGATGCTTCACTGACTTCAGAGCGGTCTGAGTCTGGAGCATTGTAGACCAGCTGGTATAACCAAACAACACAAGAAAGGGATCTGTATGCAATTAGTATCGTAGTATATATATTTGTTCCCTCTTTTCTTTTGTGCTGATCAGATCCGTGATACAATCTGAACTGTGACTTTGCTCATCCGTTGCGTAACATCTATATATTGCTCATCGCTCGTCACATCCATGTAGGACTTTTGTCCCCGTTGCTGAAAGTGTTACCGGCTCCTTTACACCTCACTGTCGCTTGACTAGTCGCTCCAATTACTCCAGAAGGTTTGAAAAGTCACTCTAGCTGACCTTTACGTCACATGACTTCACCACGACCATGCCATCATGCTGCTGGTTATACAAATATGTGTTGGCCATGTGGACTCAACTAGGATAGGTTCATTTGATTTAATATATATTGTAGTGTCACGGGCTGTCGCTAGGACAGGCTAGCCTGGGGCGGTGCAAAGAGAGAGATGAACACAGGCACGTCCGAGGGTATTTAACAAAAAGTCCAGGTTTATTTCCCATCCCACCAGCAAGGTAACATCCAAAAACAACAAAGTATCAAAAAAAAGGTCCAGTTAGATAACACAAAACATCCCGGAGGAGAAAGTGGTTAATTAACCAAACAAAAACTCAATCCTGGTGAATCCAGGCTACGAGGTCCTCTCCCTTGTTGTCCTCTTCCAGGTGCTCGTGGGTTCACCTTCCGCTCTCCTTTCTCCTTCCCAGGTGCTCTCCCTTAAGTCTCCCAGCCCTGCCTCAATCAGGTGCCTTAAGCAGCTGCAGCTGGGTGAGCGGTGAGGCAGGCTGGGAGATGTAGTTTTTGCACTGGTGGCCACTCTGTAGCGCCCCTCCACTACCTGTCCCCTTGTGATGCCACAATATGATTTCATTATTTAATGAAACAAAACCAGCCACCTCCTTCATCTTAACCAGAACAATTCCACCCAACCTCAAGCATAATAATAAGGGATCGTACACTTTCCTCAAAAAGCTATAATCGCTAAATCGTCATCCCCCCACAAGTTTTTATTTATCTACAAAGGTTCCCAAGACAAGTCCACCACGGATTACCACCAGTATTGCATTGTGTATGATTCATAAAAGACACACAGAATATACACACAAGAAAAAGAGTGTCTATTTTGCTTAACTACAGGTTACCATTATACTTACATTTAAACCAAATTCCCTTTTTACCTCTGTATGAACTAAGGTATGAGATAAATACACAAAGGAACAACACATATCGTTTTATATGGAAATAACATGAAATATTTGGCCCTGAGCATGAACCTTTTGTGTGAAACTCTTAACGTGTTCCGGAGTCTACGTGCCCGTGAGTCCTTTTACTGCGTTCGTGCTCCATCGCGGCCGGATGTCCTTTGCATGGAATTTATTTTCCATTGAGGAGTACTTGGCAAATACGAGAGGCAGAAATCATAAAAAGAGAGGAAGAGAGTGCAACATGGGGGTTGGGGAAGAGAGCCACAGAATGGGTATATTGAAGGAAAGAGCGCCAGGGAAGGAGGAAGGGATGGAGCGGACGAGTGCCTCTCGAGAGCTTTCTCTTATTAGCCAGGCTGAATCGTGTGCTTTGAGTCGGCAGAACACGCACTCTGGGCCTTTTCTCATTTTGCTCTTCATCAACCCCCCCTCTTCTCATTCCTCTCATTTAGTCCTCTACACATTCTTTACTCTCAGCATCTCAGCTCAGTTTCCCTTTCTTTTTTTTCTCTTCTAATTCCCCGTCTCCCTTTCTCCATCTAATTTGCCCTTTTAGTCCTTATTGAGCCGCTCCCCCTTCCCTCACTTCGTCCACCTTGTTCCCATCTCATCTGCTGAATTATCCTAAAACATCCACTCGGTCTCTCTTCCCCCACTGAATCCCTTGCTTCCTTTTCTTTTCTTCCTTTTTTTCTTCACTAGTTGATCCTCTTTTCTCATTCCTGCAATTATGGGGGGTCCACTCATGCCTCCTTTCAGGCCACAGAATGTAGACCCTCTATTCTTCAAATCATCCTCATCTCTTTTTTCGCTCTAAACATCCAGTGACCCTCAACCATTTTCTCCCAAATCTCTCCCGCTCGCTCCTCTTCTCTTTTCATTCATCTTTTGTCCCTTCCCCCTATTTCCCCCCACCTTTATCCTCCACTTTTCCTACTCTGTATCCCTCTCTTCCTGCTTTTAGAAAGAAATCCCTCACTTTCGTTAACATTTCCTTCTGCTAATTTATTCCTTTAGCCCCAAACACTCGTTTTGGCTCTTTCTTCTCCATACCTCTCTTCTGTTTCACCCTTTCCCCGTTTTCTTTCTTCAACTCCCTTTCCTCTTTATTCCTAATCCCACTTAACCCTCAGTTTTAGCTCCCTTTAGTTCCAAAACACTCCAAACGTCTCTCTCATATCCGCCATGGTCCTTGAATACGCTTGCTCCTTTCAGCACTTAAATTAGCTGAAATTCCACATTTCTTTCCACAGAGTTTCAATAACAATGACATTTTATTTTGCACGTATATAAAGCCTCCGCTTCTAAATGACAAAATAGGATGTGTTGCAGATCTGCCAAACACATTTGTGGGAAAGTTAACTGAAAATGGGTCTGTGAGTTACTGTTCCCGCTGCAGCTTTTTTCCCCAGAGGATTTAGTGTTAATGGTAAATGGACCTGCATATATATATATATATATATATATATATATATATATATATATATATACACATATACATATATCACACTGTAACCCACATGTGGATATTAACCCGTTCATGCGCTGATGGCCATGAAAGGTACTACCTGCTCATTAGGAGCTACACTAATGCACATTCAAGCACACTCACACACAGATGGTGTAAATTGGGTTGCAGTATCTTGCCCAAGGACACTTCGAAAAACACACGCACACACACACACACACACAACCCCCTCCCCACCGTCACTAATTACCTAAAAGAAGAAAGTGATGTGGAAAAACGGCACACGCACAGACCAACCTGGCACCCACTAAAAGCTCCCTCCATAGTGTGTGTGAGAAGTGTGCGAGATAAAGACTGTGAGTACGTATTACTGTGTGCGAGGCACTCATTGAGCTGGAAGAATATCTGATTAATTACCATGGAGGAAAGAAAGCCTCTCCAGTGAGCAGTCAAGCAGTGCTAAAAGCTCATCTTTCTCTCCTGTACGAGCTCATCTGAGTCTCCCTTGGTCGCCTTTTCACGGCGATGAACCGTAATGCAAATCTTGGGAGCGCGTCTGTGAATTAGGACGAGAGCAATGTACTGTATACTGTATGTGCAAGCTTTAAGGGATAGTTCGGATGATTTGAGATGGGGGTTGTATGAGGAAGAAATGCACTGTGTCGGTACTCTGGTCCGTCCTCCAAACCGGGTGCCGATATGACCATCTACTGTACGTGACACACTGATGATGAATAAGTCCCTCGCACAACAATCAGAACTATCCCGTGAGAAACGGATACATTTGCTCGTGTGTCTCATTTTAGCAGTCAAAAGAAGCCTCGCCGCCTCTTCTCTCCGACTTACTTACACCGCGCCACACCGACAGTAAGAGTCGGTCTATCTCACAGGGAATCTGGTGGCTTGCGATACAGAAAGAAAAGCCTATTGCTGTGCGATGTAAAGCAGTAACAGGGCGGCTGCTCCTCCAGCACAAACAAAAGTTTTTCTCGCATTGGCAGATGGTGGGACAAGTGAAAGCCAATGGCAGAACCACTTCCAACATGTTTATCCTCTTTAGTCAAGCAAACACAGATAGAGTGACACTTAGAGGGAGGAGGTAGAAGGGGGGGGGCTTTGTGTTATACAGCTTAATTTGGTATTAACAATGGTATGAGGGCTATTTTCATATTGACCATGGTGTTTTTATATTTGTCTAAAATGTAAAAGGTGAGTTATGTATATACGGTATGCACTAAAATACACAATGACAAGTATAGGCCTGCCACGGTTTTGCTAACACCTTTCAGAATTGAATCCACACCCCTCTGACACAACAGCATTATTGACATCTGTTGCACGGCCACTGCAT
Source organism: Cyclopterus lumpus (assembly GCF_009769545.1). Lineage (NCBI taxonomy): Eukaryota > Metazoa > Chordata > Actinopteri > Perciformes > Cyclopteridae > Cyclopterus > Cyclopterus lumpus. The sequence goes on along the minus strand of NC_046986.1, from coordinate 16,861,338 downwards.
TCGATAAGTATAACTGTATTGTGCTGTTCATTTTATGAGGTTAGAAGGAGCTCTGCTTTCTGCTTTAAACGGTGACTCTGGACCCTCGCCCTCCACTCTTTATTTTCCTTTACATTACTTTCTTTCTTTCGTGATGTTATTTGCTCTCCATTTATCTTCCACTCATGCTCGACAGCGCCTCTCTCTTTCTCAAGCTCACTCCACTCCGGTCTCTCCAGACTGATTGTTTTCTAATTGGTGGAGTGCCAGAGATTGTGGTTGTTATGGTAACCTGCAAGGGGGCACTTGGAAGGGTTAGGTAGTGGTGGTAGTGATTGGGCGAGGATGGGAGGGGGGTGCCCCAGAAAACGGAAGGCAGCACTTACCCAAGGCTTGGGTGGTCACTTCAGAAAATGGACTCTGTGTGCGCGCGTGTGTTTGACATCCTAACCACTCGGTTTCGTGCAGGCACCTAAGCATGCGAGTGCGCAGGAGGAAATGGTTCCGGGGAGAGGATAAGAGTGAACGACAGTGTGTGTGTGTGTGTGTGTGTGTGTGTGTGCATGCGTGCACAGGGGTGGGCAAAGAATCCTGCTCTCCACTTGAAAATCTTCAAAAGAGCTCCTTTGCTGCCGCCCTTTTCTCTCCCAGCCTGATTCCCACAGCTACGAGCTCTGTGAGCCACTCAGGCCCTCCAGTGTGTCCATCTGTGTACTGAGATGGGAGCTGCAGGAGGGGGGACGCCAGGCCAACAGTGATTTGAAAAAGCATTCTTTTTTTAAATGTTATTCTTTTTAATCCCAGCACGCCATCCAACATAAGCCCGGCGAGGGGCTGAGTGGCAACACATATAGGAAGACAACTTACCGTTGCATCGAGCCTGCTGTGTGATCACTTATTTGCAAATGTCAAAAAGTGAATCACACACTAAAGGTGATGTCACTCAGCTGTATTTATGTGGATTCTGGCAAATAACTTTTGACTGAAATCTCATAAGAACAACGTGCTAATGTGGAGGCCCGTTGTTCACACGCAGCATTTTGAAAATGAGATGCCTTCTTGTGGAGGTTGTCTTACGCACGGGATGATTACAGGGGAAACACTTTGATGGAAAGAGGCAGGAAGAAACATTTAGATAAGGCCTGTGTGGGACACACATTCATGCCTTTGTGTAAGTGTAATTTTTACCCAAATGTGTGTGTGTGTGTGTGTGTGTGTGTGTGTGTGTGTGTGTGTGTGTGTAATGGGTTCACTAAATGAGTCTGCATTAAACTCCTCCATGCATAAGGAATCGAGCAGGCGGTGCCCTTTAGAATTAAAGGTGCCGGGCTGGTTGAGAAGGAGACAGTGTGATATATTACAGTGCCGTGTGGTTAAATAACTGTCCCTCCATAATAGTGCTGTTTAAAGCAAACCACTGATAACAAAAATAAATCTCTTTACACTCACGAGCATACACAAAAATGCACATGTGCAGCCAGGCTGAATGTGTGCTGTGGGAATATCATTGACTGTATTTCAAGACCGATATGGAAATTGCCATATCATGCGGTCTGCTGCCCGGAAGGAACTGACATGATGTTTGAACTCGATGAAACTGTTGCAGAAGAATGTATTAAGCAACCGCGTTGGTTATTTGAATCATTCATTGGAAAATTGGGGAACAAAGGAAAACATCATTGTTATTTCAGAGGCCTGCTGCACCTCTACTTTGGAGTTTGTCAAAGGTTTGGACAAATTATAAGCATCAGGGGTAACTATGAGTGCCTATTGATTGGTAATGTGCTTTTCACTGCACATGTATCCCAGAGATACATATTAAATAATAGCATTTATGAGCTGTTTTAGTGTTTGGCTCAGACCCAACTCCGGAGTAAAATCACTATGGGGGCTTTTTAAATTAGTGGCGGTGCACCAGTAGTTACAGAGCAGACTGCATGGGTAAGCACAGGACACATAAAGTAGAACCGTGAGCACAAATGAAACAAAATAGTTGTATTTTAAAATTTTCTTCAAATGATTGCTCCATTAAAAAGATATCAACTTGTTAATGCAACAATACTCTTTCAAAGAAGCCAACAAGGTGAAGGTAGCAACTGCCCAAAATGTACAGCAAGCATTATGAAGTATTATATCCTGCTCACCGATCTTTATTTTCTAATCGGGACAGACTCAATGTTATTATCATTTCCACCGACTCAGCTGGCTTTTGGTTTATTTGGTCATCGAGCAGCACTCACAGTTTCCAGAGGAGGGTGCGAGTCAGAGAGGGCAGTCTAATTTCAGCTGACGGTGTTGTTTCTGCCCTTAAATTATCATCATTATCCAACATTACCAAGGACGAGGCATTTATTCTTTCATTGTGTGGCTTTTTAAGCCATTTTTAATATCCATAACGTGCTCTCGTAACAGATGGCCATCTATCTACATCTAATATTCTGTCTGCACACACACACACACACACACACACACACACACACACACAAAGCGGTACGTGCACAAACAAGTACATTTACGAGCTCAATGTCTGTTTACACAGTCTGATTGTTGGGACAAGCATTCCTAATGTGGACGTAAATCAATAGATTTAAGGGTGAAGATTTGGTTTATGTTTAGGTTTAGGTTAGGGTTCCAGCCGTTGTGGTTCGGGTAAGTCTCCAGGAAATTAAGTCAATGTAATGTCCCCAAAAGTCATAACCCGACTGTGTGTGTGTGTCTGTCTGTCTGTCTGTGTGTGTGTGTGTGTGTGTGTGTGTGTGTGTGTGAGTGTGTATAAATCAGTGTGGTTCATCGCTTTGCTGAGGTGCTGATGGAATGGAGTCTTTAGTGATTTTGTTTATCTCCGTCTCCCACATGCATGCCGCGGCTCAGGCCTCCATTGACGCACAGCAACACCGAGTCACGCACACACACAGGCAACACTGACACAACTACCTTCTTTTTTTTGGCACCATTAATTACAGTCAGCCGATACTTGGACTTGCTTCTGTCTGCATCATCAGGTTTCAGGAAATGATGGTAAATTAATAGCAGTATCTGACAGGGCTGCTGTGGCTACAGGTTTCCAAAAATCAAGATGTTCTGAGACTGGTTCTACTTCTTTTAAGGAAGGAAAGAGATGGGGAACCTTAAGTCAATAAATGTTGGACGAATTAAACTAAGTAGGGTACAAAAGCACACCCTGGATCCCTGAGTCTTACTTAAGCATTACTATTACTATTTGTTGAATAAAGCGACACTAACACACAAGTTAGTGTTAGAAATTTGAAACGCCGACATACCATTTCACAAATGTACAGAAAGAAAAATGTGATGTGTTTCAAACTGACTGATTTTACATCAGTGTCTTGGATTGGCTAAAACTACACTGAACTGTGCTGGATACCACACCCCTGTGCAAGAAGTGTACCCTACAAACCAAGGTCGAATGAGTCTTGACTTTTCATAATGATACACTATTTATGCAGGAAGGCAGCAATATGTGAAAAATACAGTGTCGGAAAACATTTCTATGAAGCCTGAAACTGTCCATCAGACAGGGTTACTCCTCGCATGAAGACACGTAGAGAAATTAAGGTGGATGTGTGTGTGCGTGTGTGTGTGAGAGCGGGTATCGACAGTGGTAGATATATTCAGGAGTACGTGAGCTGTGACTGACATAAAGGTAGGAGTAAGGATGGCGGAGCTGAGAGGAACACATTGACCCCTGCAGTGATGTTTTTGGGATAAACACAACACGCACGCACGCACACACACACACACACACACACACACACACACACACACACACAATATGTATATCAGTGGGTGTGCAAGTACTCAAGCGCTCACACTGAAGCTCAAAGCAAGCACAGACAATTCAAACTTTTTTGTCTGTCTGTCTGTCTGTATCTCTTTGTCTGTTCTCAAACAAACAAACACACACACACACACACACACACGCACACACTGGCCCGTGGCAGATAGACATGATTTAGACAGGAGGGGGAAAGAGAGGGAGCAATATGAAGCATCAGGAAGGGGGGGGGCATGGGTTTATTTGCAGCTTTCAAAAGGATAAAACTAATACTTTTTAAGATCTTTTAAATGCTAAAATGTAAATTAAGACTGAAGAATTGATGAAACCAGCCTCTTATGAGTACACCCTGAGAAGGTCATGGGGTCTTACCCGTCATTGGCGGGAGCAGAAATAGGAGGAGATGTCGGTCCCGCTCCTCTTGGTTTATTGACTTTGGCGTACAGCCTATCAAGGGGGTCGTCGTCCGGGACGGCTCCGGGGTCGGTAACATGATTCCCGTGCCCTGGAAATGCAGAGGGGCCTTGGGGGGAAGGGGTGCCAACATGGCCGTGCTGGACTGTGTTGTAGGGAGGTGACTGAGACGGCGGCTGCAGCATTGGACCCATATCTCGGTCCCTGAAGGATTGTATTCGGGCATAGTTGGGGTCTGTGTCGTCGTCTTCAACATCTGGATACGCCGCCACGCCGCCGCCCTGCAGGTCTCCGCGCCGGTGCTCCCTCAGCTCAGGGTGCCCTGCCTCGATCCTGACAGACAGATGGAGAGCCAATTAAAACGTCTATAAATATCTTTAAACAAGGAGGATTTTTGATGAGTGGGATAATGATGACTGAGTTACAACAAGGGTCTACCACAAAGAAATGATTTTTACCCAACCACACAGAAGCTAACCATTAGTATGGAGCTCGGAGGATGACGAGCATGGGGAAGAGAGGTATAGAGAGAACGAAGAGGAAGATGAAGAATAAAAAGAAAGGAATGGCATTAATGTGTCCCATGAGAATAATAAGAGAGAAAGCAAAAGACAGTACATATACACAGTATTTGAGTCTGTATGTCATCAAAGATCCCCACCTTTCCCTCTCGTCTTTCATCCTCTCAAACTCATGATCACTCATAATGTCTGACTTCTGTCGCTGCAGAGCTGCTTTCGCCACCCTTTTCTCCTCCTTCTTTTTCCCGAATCTGGAGAGAAGACAGAGAGACGGGTATCAGACACACTGAGTCAGGCAGCGTTAAGTAGAGAAAGAACATAATAGTATAATGGCTGGAGTCACACGAGGGCGCAAGCAAACGCGGTGACATGAGCGCACTCGCGTCATTCAGAGCGAGAGCAGCCTGTGACTAAGTGTCAGGACCAAAAGGGAATCGTCTCCGCTTCTCTCCGTCCTTTTGCTCACAGACACAAACAAACACAAATGTGAAGGTTAAAAAAAAATGAAAACGTCTTTTTGTTGTATTATGTTGTATTATTATTAGGAAGAAGATTCAGGACTACTAAAACCCGGACTAACAGGCTGAGGAACAGCTTTTTCCCCAGAGCGGTTTCCTCCATCACCCCACCCACCCCACCCAGCTCACACCGGACAGTGCTGCGGGGGGACACAAATAGACAATAACACAACACTTTTTCACTGCTGTCTGTGTTTTATGTTTTATTTATTTTTAAATGTCTTGTTTTTAAATCAGAATGTCCTGTCTTAAAAGTTTTTATACATGTTTTTGCCTGTTACTGCTGTACTTACTGAGTTGCCAACTTAATTTCGTTGTATGTTTTTTAAAATTACAATAAACATCCTTATCCTTATCCTTATAACACTCACTTAAACTCTATTAACTATAATATACAAAAACTATAGGTATAAAAGGCAAACAGATACAGTACACGTACATATTAAAACATAGGTAAACAGTAGGCAGTTGGACAATCAAATGTAGAGTGACTCAATAAAACTCTATATGTATTAAATAGAGTGGGAGTCGTTCAATAAGCTAGATCGAGGCCAGCTAGATGGAAAGGTATTGCTACTCTATACAACCTAATCCAAATTAAAAGATGGCATACACACGACAGACTAAGTTTTAAGTGGCCACACATCAATACTCCAACCACACCAGTCAATACAGTTTGTGTGTGGTCAGCATCAGCAGCACACAGCGCTACTGGACACTGTACAAGCCATTGTGACACGCACGCACGCAGTTTTTATTAATTTTTAATCCTGACAAATGATCGATATTTAGTTATCAAGAGCCATTCATAGTATAAACGTGTCATAGGCATGCCTCAAATGCTGATGCAAAAAAAACACGAGCACTCTTCTCATAGAATCTCATTAAGCTTCACCCGCCAGCAGCTATATGGTGAGCAGGATATGGTTAACTGGGCCAGTCAAAACTGCTTAATAGTTAATATCTCCAACATGCAAACCGTGACCTTATAACACGCCTTATGTTTTATTTCTCCAGTGAATTTATTGATGCATTATTCTTTTGGTCTACACTTCCGCTGCCCACTGCTGCAGCTGTTTGTGAAGTGTTACTCCACCGTACCTGCTTGTGCATTATTCAAATGGACGTTCATGGTCATTCTAATGTGTGATTTTATGTGGGACTATTTGGTAGTTTAGCTTGTGCGTGTTGGCGCATTGCTGGGGAAAACAAAACCGAATGTGTACGCGGGGGTAATCATTTCTTTTGAAATGCTTAATGTGGACTGGGGGGGCCATAACCGTGGGTGTGCATTAACAGTATGAGTGTGTATTTGCTTCACAGGGGACAGGCCTCGCTCTAATTACTGCTACCTCACCGAGCTGCAGGCTTACCCTTTTCTTCAACTCTCTGTCTTCCCCTCACTTACCCCTTTTTCACCTCTCTTCCTTCTTACCTGTTCCTCCTCCTCTACCTCAGCACTCTCCTCCCTTTCTCACATTAACCCCAGTTCTGCTCCTTTCTATCCATAGCTTTCTTCGGCTTCCCCCCTTCATCTCGCCGCCTCGTTTGGCATGCACGCCCCCCCCCCCCCCCCCCTCCCACACACACACTTCGGTAGCAAACACTTCTCTCACACACAGCACTTAACCTCTCACATCCCCTCCTCTCTTTTCGTCTGTCCTCCCCACTTCTTCTCTCGCCTCTTCACTGCAGCCCGCTGCTACTTAATAACTAAGGATGGGTTAAATGCAGAGAAGAATTTCCCCACTGTGGGATCAATAAAGTGTAGATTATAAAAGAAAAACTTGAGTTATGGCTGGATTTACGGTTGTTTACGTGACTTGCAAAAGACACATGACGAGTGAGAAGAGAAAACAGGACTTTCAGAGCTCTTCAAAAGGTGCAATGTGGAAGATGTGGCGAGAATTTGAATTTCAAACATTCAAAAATAACCATTCATCAACAGAATGTGAAGAGGTTACAGTGTTGACGTTATCTTATGTATTGTGTTGCAGATGTATCTGCTGCAACGAGCATGCTAACCACGCTAGCTCCGGCTTGTAAGACACACTTTCATCACTGTCAATCACAGCTTACAGAAATGACCTTTCGACAATAATAAATGTAATGCACAAAACGTGTAAACTGACGGCGATAGACAAAACAATACGATTAATCCAACCGTTTGCTTTTACATTCTCCATACTGACTTCAGAGATCAACTCTGCCCAATAGCAATATATTTTATCGATATCGTATATGAGGGTTTTGAGGAACTGATAGTGAAGATGAACAAAACCAATTTGAATAAACAAGAAACCATGTATGTGTACTTTAAAATTTTTTATTTACTTAAATTTAGCAGCAAATGGAAGGGAAAAGAACATTGAGGGAGATATAAAGGGAAGAGAAAGATGTTCAAAGATAATGGACACCTACAGCTTAATTAGGCCTGCCCTCCCTCTCCAGTCCCTCTTGATGGTATTATTACTGGGCTACACTGGGAGGTAACGTGCATGGATGCAAACACACAATGTAATGACGATACACACATAGATATAGGCAGAAACATATAGAAGCCACAGACACAGAAAGTATTAGTTGCTGTGTGTGCATGTGGTCCTTTTGCAAGTGAGGGAAGTAACAGAAATAGAAAGCTACGTTCTCGGGATGCCAGTGTATTTGTCTTTGTATCTGCAAGCATGTGCAAAGAGAACAAGGAGATCGAAGTCAATAAAAGGTGACTCGGCTTGTCTCGTGATGTCATGACACCCATGTTTGACCTTTTCCTTTTCTTTTGAACAGCAACTTTGAACAGGAGACACATGACTCCGTTTTGTGTGTTTCTTTAATTGTTCTCTTTTTGACTGTCAACAACTTTAATGTGGAAAAGGAGGAAGCATGTGTGATATGGAAGAAGTGAACTGGCTAACAGCCTGTAAGTTAAACACGGAGTCTGGACGTCCAGAAGATTCTTTTAAATGTACAAGTTACGATATTATCACTTGAGCAAGAAGAGCTGATTAATAGTCAGTCAGGAGGAATAAATTACCTATTTACTGTCATCAGAGGGAACAGAATGACGCCTCGTGAATAGTCATGACGTGACACCACAATCTGTATGGAAAGTGTATGGCTGGTCATTCGCATGCAGGGGAGATTTAATTAGACATACACTGGCTTCTTAAAGCCTCTCTCTGCAGGAGAAGAGTTAGGCAGATTTTTTGTTAGTGTTTAATTTCATGGTCCATTTTTTGGAGCGACCAGGCAGCTGTAAGTAAACAATCTGTACCTCCACTAAACACATTCACATGATTACTGGAAAAAGAAGAAAATATGCAGATAAGAGGATTAAACTTCCCTCACTCTGCTCCCATCACAGTCTCCTTGAATATATGGAAATATCATCTTAATTAAACAGAGCAACCAGCAGCAGGTACAATATGAGTGTATGAGAGAATACGCTGCCGTCACTCCAACGCAGCTGCACACGCCAACAACACATGTGGCCAGAGAGACTCTGACGGCTGTGCTATATTGAGTTGAGCTTAGCTTGCCAACGGTACTGGTTATTATAATATACATGCGTGTTTATGTGACAGCGTGCACCTCTGCTTATGTCCACAGCTGAGTGCATCGCCGAATCCCCGACGGCACGCAGTGAGTGGAAGCAGTTTGCACACTTTTTTGGACAGAGTTTGCCTAACAGCGAACCAAACCACTGCCGAGTACTTCTCCTGGTGGGTTTACGTTTGTCGCTTATCAGCGTCGACTGCGCTGTGATGGGCTCGTACTCGCTGCCTCTATGTGTCCTCATGCTGTGACAAGAGTGTGTGGATGAAGCGTTAAGCATTCATGCTCTACATGCCTATCGGGGGGCTGGTGGTCTACACCAGTGGTTCCCAACCCGTTTTCCTTGAAGCCCCCTCTACTTGTATCACAGAAGTGCTGAGCTGGTTTGAACACAGATTTATTGTTCACAATGTAACGATATTATTAAAAGAGTAGCGACTAGAAAGCATTACGGCTGATCCCGAACGGGGGCGCGGAGCCCAGGTTGGGAACCACTGGTCTACACAGTGCTTCTGCCCTCACTGTGGTCTGGTCATTTTAAACTGGTGACTTTTCAAAGCTACTGCAGCTTTTTACAACTCGGTATGACTCAAGCAGAAGTACACATTGTTACATTCATTAGGTACATCTGATCAACCGTTTACTGATGGCAACCCAAGGAGGAAAGCAGGAGAAAGGTGTTGAAAGGTAAAAAAGAGGAATCCTAATTGCTAAAAGACATGTTTACCTCCCACACTCGGCGGGAGCCTGAGCCCCTGGTTACATTCTCTCAACAGGCGTAATGATCCAGAACCCATGATTTAACCAACACTGATTATAACTAAATCGATCTTACACCAAACGTGTTTTAGATGTGAGGACTGGCCAACACGGCATTAAGGTCCTCAACATAAACAAATAGGAGAGACACACATACACACATACACACATACACACACACACATGCCAATTAGAAAGATAAAAAGTGAGCAGAGTGAGAAGAGGGCTGTTCCACACGTGTGCTTCTGAATAGTCCACAAGGAGAAAAACGAGTGCAAACATCTGTGACTCTCACTTCACCTATTTTTTCTATTCTTCTGCTCTTTCTCACCCCATAGACACGCCTCCCTTTGGCAAATGCATGATTGGCAAATGTGCTCCGATAACACGCGCACACGCACGCACACACAGATAAGTAAGCACACATTCAAATTCAAGAAAACACACGTACACACTTGCAAACCCACAGAGATGATTGGCAGGCATGACATCAGCCCGTGACACTCCAATGACTTTCTGCCATGATGTTTGATTGGCAGCTGGTGGGGCCCTCCCCCCTCTTTCATGCATGTGCTCTCTAATTATGCAACAATGAGAGGCAGCGGCTGGTCAAAAGAGAGGGTTTTACCTGCAGAAAGAGCTTGAAAAAGCTTCCTTCCACACATTTTGCGCCGCCTTCACCCAAATCCGACCATATTGTTTGGTCGCTCTGTAGCTGAACTGCTAGCTCATCGAAAGTGCAATCAAATAGAATAAATACTTGATGTGGTATTTTAACTTTGTGGCATCCCAGGCTGTCCGGCTGCGCCGAGTAGTTTGAAGTGCCGGAGCTTCAAAACGTTGCCTTTTGAATTATAAATCCACATTTAAATGCTGGGTGTACAATAAATCTTTAAAAAAAAGAGTTATTGTGACAGGCCGATGCAATAGTCTTCTCTCTTTCCCTTTCTCTCTCTCTCTCTCTCAAACACACAGCGAGCGCCAGTAAAAGCACCCCCATCTAAGCTAATGACCCCAACGCTGGGGCACTCTAAGTCTCACAGAGGTGCTAGAGAGAGAGGTAAGAGGAAAATATGTGCGAGAGAGAGAGAGGGAGTAATTACAGGCATCAGCGAGAGGTAAAGAGAGAGAATCAAAGCTCAAAGAAAATGACGGCGCTCTAATTGTAACCTTAACTTCCTGTGCTTTTTCTTAGCCCATTTACACGTGTTGCTATGGTGGCAGCATTCTCCAATTATGTTGCTCTGTGAGTTTTAAGTTCTACCGTCATACATTTTTGTTTGAAGGTGGATCCTTTATTCGACGGTCAGGGGAAACATATATGCACACGGACACACACGCACGCAAAAGCACAGCGATGTGCACGGGCGAGTACAGCAGTGCACGATTACAACCAAGCTGGCAACCCGTGCATTAATTACCATACATTCTCATAAATTCGCACCATTTGAAATCTGAAAATGAACAGCATGCACGTATACTTTACAACGCCCATGAACAATCACGTAAACATGTCGCACTTGCAACAGCCTGTCCCCCTTTGGTTCTCCAAGACCTTTTACATCCCCAGTCTCACCTCATAGATTTCCATATTTTCATTTGTACGCTCACACACAACACACACACACACACACACACTCACACACACACACACACACACACACACACCACGCTCTCGAGCCATACTCCTGTTGATGATGTTTGCGGAGCGCTAAGCTACAGTCGAAGGTGCGTGTGTATCTGTGAAAGATGCATATTCAGAGAGTTGCCAGAACGTTTGAATATCAACCCTCGACGTTCTGAGCAAAGAGAAAAAAAGATACACAGATCAGAGGGAAAGTGTCACACAACTGCAGACGATTTGGAGACACACGCGTACACACACACATACACACAGTGTCTGAGGAGGATTCACAGCAACTGCGTGCCAGCTATATGACAACCATCTGACAGTGTGACCGATCATGTTATAACACCACATGATTATTCATGACGGTAGGATGGTTACCATCGTGCGCTCACACACACACACACAGACACACACACACACACACACACACACACACACAGAGATGATTGGCATGACTGATTGGCAGGTGGCAGCAGTTCAGATGACACAGTGAACGAGCAAGCTGCCCACTTTAAAGGGCATTTAAACAAACTTTCACCGTCTGACTCTGACGTCCGGGTTAACGGAGTGAATGGCACATAGCAGAAAACTCATTCAACTTTTCTACACTTCCAATCCCTCTCTTCACTAATGTGAAGAACTCGATCGTAAAGCCAGCCTTTTTGGTGATTACCGTTTCATTTGGAATTGGCATAATTAGGCCTGCAGTACAATAAGAGAGAAATGTACTATTAACGTGGTAGTAATACTGCCAGCGTGTGTCTTTGCAGTTGCAAACAGATTGCGGTATAGGGTGAAGAGGCCTTGTGTTTCAAATGTGTGAAACAGCCAATGACATACATTTACTACAGTAGAACCACACACCCTGGAGTAAGGTTGAGTATCCCATACCACCTCTCATCCAGACCATTAGGCCAATCAAATCTGGCCTTAGATGAATATGACAAATCAGCAGTGTGGCCTAGATTGAACTGTACTGAATAGCACCAATTTGCCTTCTCAGTCTGCCTCCATTACATGCAATTAAATGCAGATAGGGAGCTGGCGCTGGAGGGAGCAGACCAGAGAGGAACATTTCAAATAGTGCAAAGATTATGGGGGTGGGGGGGTGAAAAGATAGGGAGAGAGGTTACAGAAATATGGCTCGATAGAGGGAGAGGAGAGAAAGGGAGAGATTATCGCCTGGCTCTAATCAAGGCCCTCTTATGGTGATGAGAGATGGGGTGTAGAGGGAAGGTCTAGAATATCCTCGGGTGTATTATATGGTTTCTTAAGGCACTTAAAGCAAGACGTGATGGGGGAATTACTGATTGGTTGAAAGGATGGATAGAAGGATAGGTGCATAGAGGGAAGCCTTGGTTAGATTAAACGGGGATATTCTCGAGAGTGCTGTATGGGCTGTCCAGGCCATAATAACACATGGTACAGTAGATGGTGGAGGAGAGATGGATGAACGTAAAAAGAAGGGATTGGGCGTAACCTTCCCTGAACTCTCAAGCACTTAAAACATTGCTAAGATGGTAATACAGAGTGAAAGAACAAATATCTTGAGGTGTGTCATGTATTGCCGTAGAGCTGTAATGGTAAAAGGGCGAGGAATGTGGGGACAGACGGAGGCGGAGTGGGAACGATTGGGATCCTCAGCTGTGTAATCCTCAGCTGATGTAGAAATACATCACATGGTGCCATAGAGGGTCTATTGGTTATACATATATCTTGCATAGCGGCCGATGCTAACACCATAACCATATTTCTATCACTGAGAGAAAACAGCACACACCTCTTATCTATCCAGCCTCCCATCAGCTATGAGCAGGCTGAGGTATAAAGAGCCATTTTACCTCTCACCTGCATGAATAACACCTCATAAAAGAAATGCCTTTGCTCTCCATAAGAACATTTCTTAGTAATGACTAAACCTATAGGCAAAAGCACACTGAAGTGAGAATGAGGAAAACAACGAGGTGGAAAAGAGGTGAAGAAAAAGGAGGAGACTTAGCACAGAACCTCTTAAATCAAGTACAATTAGTGCATATCACTCTAATTGCATAATGTTCACTTTAAACAATGTGCAATACTGAGATATAATCTTTTGTGGTAAAATCTGGGAGTGTTTTTCTGTTCTGGTTCACACAGACTACTTTTGTAAGAGTATTTTTTGAAGGGCAGCGGGTGAATTATCTCGATCAAATTGCATGCAAATGTTTTTCTTAAGATCTGAATCTCTGTAATGGTCATGTGAAATCCTTTTTTAGCAACAACCGACGTTAGGTAGCAATTAAGGTAGAAAGTACAAATCGTTCATTGAAACACTTTGCCCCATTCATGCTGCGCGTCTACTTAATGCCCCATTCACATCGGGAGATATAGTGTTTAAGTTAATCACATGAAATAGTTCTGACAGATAATTCTCAGCCCCTCTTAAGGAAATTGGGGCGCCGCTCTAAGAGTGGTCTTTGTGTGAACATGTGAAAGTGTTTCACGAGGGGGGGGGGGAAAGACCTCAGTGTTCATGTTGAAGGTTTATTTTAGTTTGATAGAGTGTGAATACAGAGTGTGAGCAGAGATGGTGCTCATTTATATGCCCTATTTGACTGAAAAAGTACATGTTTTTGTAGATGACAGACTCCATGAATCTGTTTTCCTGAAGTTTTACAAAGGCAGGATTTCTGTCATACACACACACAGGTCATTGCAGTGATGCTGACGGACAGTGGGCCAACCGATCTGAAAACCCTGTTGCTATCATGCTGACATCAACTGAATCAAAGTCTGGGTCGGTAACGTTGGAGAAACCACAGACAGCAAGCTACATTTGAACAATGATCCGACCAAACGACCAGCACAGCGCTGACGACTCTTTTCCAAGAGCAGCAGCGAGCAGCGCGAGGTGCAAAAGCTGCTCAAAGTTTGTATCCCTTCAGGCCTCCCCTGCACAGCCCTCCCCCAACATTACGAATGTAAACAAGGATAATGGATACTGTTCGCACTCACAGCTGTCAGGATAGCAGCTCGCGCAATTAGTGCACGGACAGCGAGCGTGCAGGCCGGCAGTGGATTTGATTTATTGATTTGCTTTCAATGTGAATTCCAAACTTTAATTTGAAGCCTTGAAGACAGGTTTTATTTTTAAGGATAATGACTTATAACTTAACTTGGATTATAATAAACTTTTTTGAGTGTACCCGGATATAATGTGACTATTGATTCTATATGACACCCAACACAAATGTCGTTGTTTATCACTATTATAAATATTGAATATTGACCCTCAAACCCACATATGGGTACTAGTATGCGTACTGTATCGCCCATTTTGCATAAACAGTACACACAAATGGCACATGACCACAATTGCATGCTTAAGAACATCAGTTTCTTTCTCACTCTCACACACACTGACCTGAGCAGACCAAAGCCTATTTTCTTGCTCTTCTTCTCCGTCTCCTCAGGCTCCTCTGTTTTCTTTTTCTCTTTCTCCTTTCCTTTCCCCTTATTCTTTTCCTTCTTCTTAGTTTTTGGTTTCTTTTTCTTGTCTTTTTTGCCTTTTTCTTCTATCCGATCACCCAATCCCTGGCGGGATGAACTACTTGCAGGGGTGTCCCGGCCTGAACTCGGCTCCGAATCATCGTCTGGAGGGAAGAGAAGAGCAGTGTTTGAAGGAGCAGCAGCAGAACATGATTGCAGTGCTGCGTCCACTTCCATCATTTTGTTATATTTAAATTAAATTAAATCAATGTTTACACAAAGACACTCAAACTGTGGATGAATGCCCTGACTTTAAATTTATGTAATAGACTTTTTGTAAACCAGGATTACCAATGAGATGGTTTATGGAAGTGCTGAACCTAGTGAAAGATGTATCATTGAAACCCTGATTAAAACACAATACCACATATCAGATACAGATATGACACAAGCATGCATACAAACAAAAAGGAAAACAATGATTTAATAACTTTACTGCAAAACATTTAGAAAAAAAGAGAGAGAAGACTTTCAAAGCGTAAACTTCGATGCCTCATGACTCGAGAACTGGTCTTGAATTACAATGAACACACTTACACAAACACACACGCACGCAAAAACACACACAGAGACCACTTGTCAGATTTGATAAGATAAACAAACCAAATGAGTTACTTCAATTGAGATTTAACCTTGTAGACATACACTTCGGACTTAATTACAAAGGCTGTCTAGCAACCAAATGATATTGTAATTGTGTGTGTGTGTGTGTGTGTGTGTGTGTGTGTGTGTGTGTGTGTGTGTGTCTGAAGATGCACTGCTTCATGCTTATGTCAGACCTGGTTTGTTTTCCTTTTAAGAATTGAAAACTGAAAATGACTGCAGCAGATATCCCTAAAACAACCTTTTGTTTGTTTTCAATTACCAAATCAAGTGTAAATAATCTGTGTGTGTGTTTGTGCACGAATCAGCAGAACAAAAAACAAAAAAATGGGTTCTTAAAAAACAAAACCCAACATCTGTTTCACAAAATAAGTGCAGACCACTGGTTTGTTCTGACTCACATGTAACAATTGGTGAATTTTAGATTGGTCGGGTTGATTTATTTATATATTAAAACAGACAGAGAGAGTGGCAGAAGCAGCTATTTAGCACTATAATCCATCCCAGCCGACATGAGACATCAAAGCCAATGACTCAAAGCCTCTGTTGAATCGTCCTCTTTTCACTGGAAACTGTGAAGCCGCTGCAGTCAGCTGGACTCGGCTCAGGATCCCACACATTACATCAGCTACTCATCAACCCCGACTAAATATTCACTGTGCACTTAAACTGTCAAAATGTTGCCAATGTTTGCCTTCCTGATCACCTGATTTACAGGTAAAACTGCTCAAAAACAGACAAGTAGCTGAGAAGTTCATGACAGAGAAGTGAAGGTGCACACTGATAGAGAGAGAGAGAGAGAGAGAGAAACGGAGAAAGAAACAGAGGGATCCTCAGTGCGCTTCAGAGAACTGTTTCCTGTCAATTAACAGCAGCCTTGGAGGTGCTGAACATTTAGAAAGACGGTGACAGATGCGACCACTGTGTGTGTGTGTGTGTGTGTGTGTGTGTGGTGTTGATGTTCCCTATTAGTCCTATCCTGTGCGAATGTAGTGATCTGAAACAGCCGACTCATTACTCCAGTGGTGACTGATAAGAGTTTGCTGCTAATAACACAGGTGGGAATTGAACTGCACCTCCCGGCGAAACATTAAAAACTAAACAAGAAGCTACTAGTCGGTTCCAGGATAAATATTTAATGCTAGAAGCCCAGATCTGAATTGAATCACTTATTGTCAGGCAATGCTGCTGCTTTGAGTCATGGCGTTCTTCTGGCGATGTCCCCGTCCTGCTTTGCTGGCGAACGTTCTGGGTTGCTCTTTACTAAACTAATCAGATTTGACAGCAGACTTTAAACTGCGCCGAGCTCACCAGTGGCTTTTTGAAATAGTAGCCGAGATATTAGTGGCTCACATTTTTGCATTGATTGTCAACAGAAAAAAGACGTGTGGCCATAAGTGCAACATATTTAAAAGTTTCAGTTTGACGCTGTGGTGAATTATCTTTGTCTCTAAATTAAAACTGCTCTCAGAAAGAAATATGTTTCTTCTATTTCAGTAGAACTGTTAAATGTTTAATTTTTTATGAAAAAAATGTTTTAAAAAAACAAAAAAGTAATAATTGTTAGGCCCAAGACAAAATAAAAATAAAAAAACACATACAATGTCCCCAACTTATTGGACTTACAGCCTCCATCCCTTACCATCATCTTCTTCAGGTGGCCCATCATAGGACTTATCGATTGCAGCTCGGAAGCTCTCGTTGCAGCCTCTTCCTCTGACCATATTTGGGCGAGGTCGATGGAAGGGAAGGAGTTCGTTATTTCTGTTAACCTCTGACATGGCCGTCTGGAGACTCTCCAAGGAACTGGACTTTTTCAACCCGAGGGTGGGGCCGAGTTCCACAGGAGTTGATGGAGCTGTTGGACACAGAAAGGAAGACAGACGAAGGGTAAGAGATATGTCTATGTCACATTAATGATAATAAAACTTACCCATTCAGCCAGAACTGATGATTATTTTTAATATTGTATGGAACAATATAAGTAGAATAACTATAATTCAACTCAAATGTATATGAATGTGTTGCTGCTACAATCAAAAAACAAACCACCTGGTCAGCATGTAGACAGACAAGTGCCATTTTACTCCAGCTCTGATCAAAGAGGTTTATCTTGCTGTGCCTTGCTCTGATTGGCTTAAAAAAGCCTGTGGAGATGGCGGCTGGGAGCCAAAAATACCGCGACATGGCTGAACTCTGGAGAGCAGAGCCAGGAAAATAAAATATATATATATATACAGTGATGCAGTTAAGTATGCTGTTGTTGAGTTTGTGATGGATGTGAGGTCCGCTTCACTGTTACCGGTTCTCCATCCATCATCACAAGTACACCGGGAGAGATATTACTGAGGGATCCAGCAGAAGGGATGAGGGAGAGGAGAAAGACGGATGAGAGGAAGCAATGGTGGAGGTATTTAAGGAAGAGCAAGGTAAAGAAGCAGTTTCATAGTACGTAAAGTCCACAAGTGGTGTAAAAAGCGTGCTCTGCTTTATGGGGACTATCAAGCGATTCATGCCATCCTACTGCAGAAAGCCAGCCAAAGCTAATGACACGCCGAGTGCTGAGTGCTGGATCAGGTTCAGGTTCAGCCTCGAGCCCACTGTGAGGTCTCCACCTCTTGTGAGGATCGCAGATTGTAAAACAAAGGAGGGAGCGAAAGGTAATGTGTGCTTCCAATTTGGTTTGTCGCTGTGTGACACCTCAAGCAGGGGGAGACGCTGATGGTGGGCGAAATGAGGAGAGGGAGGGGAGGAGCAACGACAGGCAGAGAGCAAATTAAGTTTCCTCGGGGGAATACCACGGTGGCAGAGAGGGAGACAGAGAAAAATGGGGACGCAGGCAGGAAGGCTGGGCTCGCTGCCAGCTCAAAATACTGGTAATCCTTACTTACACACACACACGCACACACACACACACTTTGGATTCCTTGCTGGCTCTGGCTTGTCGATATGATGCCACTGTGATTCATGATAGCTAAACCTGAATCACTTTAGCTAATGATTCTCTATACACACACAGCTCCTCCATGTGTGTGTGTGTGTGTATTTTTTTCTCAAAGCGGAGGAGATGAGAGGGCTGATGTGACTTCCACATCTATTTAGACGACCATTAACCAAACACACACACACACACACACACACACACACACACACACACGTATACAACGAGTAATAACGTGCATAGAATGTATGCACATAAATAATGCAAGTCTGCTGACGGACGAAGGCCGTGACATGTGACACTCCCATCCACAAACACAGTGTGCATGACGACGAGTGATGAATCGATGTGGAATCAAAGCTGAGTTTAGTCTGATTCTTTCGCTTTCTTCGATACAGATAAACAGATTCTTGGAAGTAGCACAAGCTGTAAATCACACTACTTTGCAATCGTAAGTGTAAACTTTCTGTACGCCAAAAGATTAAGAAAGAAAAACAGGAGGAGCAGGGTTTCTTTGTGCCTTCAGTGAAATACTCACTGGTGCTGATGGACGTGACACTTGCCTCCTACAGCATGTCAAATGTGAAGGCAACGTAATCAAATGCGAGTTATCTGCAGAAGCGAAGGCTCCGCAGTTTTCTACTTTCAAATGAGCATTCTTGTCTGTAACAGACATATTTTAGATTTTCTTTTAGCCAAATTGATAAAAAAAAGAAAATAAATCAAAGTCAACAGGGTCTGCTAAGCATTTTCACACATTTATAGGGTGTTACTAACTTCATTATGACATGTAATGCATCTGCATGGAAGCATCTGTATTTGTTATGACTACTGGTGACCGACTTAATAACTTCCAGAAGTATGACAGGACTGTGGCCATCGGCCTGAAGCAAGATACAGCTGACACATTATTGGATGCGTGGTCAAAGAGCACATCAGGCTTCTTTAGGAAGAACATTTTTAAATAGACATGCAAAAACGCTGAGATTGGCGTGCATATTGTTGGCGTGCATATTGTAAAGAATAGATGATCCACTGTTTGACAACTCGGAGGACCGTGGATTAGAGCTGCCAGTAACATTTGAACCGAGGCCACCAGCGGGGAAAAACTCAACATGAATTGTCCAGGACTTTTTGATGTATTATTCCCTTTATTCACACTCTAATCAGAAGACTCTTTAAGCCAACATGTTTGCAGTTGCCAACAACACTCTCAAAACAGAGGCAACCTCAGAGCTAAACCAGCCTCTGACGGTCTTATTTCAGTTACAATAAATTGGTAATCCGGCCTGCTTAAAGCTCAAAAGACATGCTTAGATTTGTCAGTGTTTAGTCACACATTGCTTTCTGTAGATTAATACATTCCATATGGGAATATGCGTGTGATGTTAGTCAATCAAATTCAGCGTAAGCAGGCTCAAGGTTCAATTTTGCACAAAGTTTGAGGGCAGTTGCAGTCGATCCGGACGTCGAACATAGAGGAGCGAACACTTATGTACACCTCTGTCTGTTTGCAGAAAGCTGGGGAGTAGGACGAAATAAATAGTCTGGAAATGAACAGCACACACACACACACGCATACACACGCACACACACGCACACACACACACACAGATATGTAAGTACAAGCACACACACTGGGTGATGAGCATGCATCCACATACTCAAACACACACTTGGTCTCTCTCAGACACACAAACACACAGTATTTTGCTGTGAGTAGCAGGATTTGTGTCATAAATGTAATTACTGCCGTCCAACTGTAAGATGATAGAATTAAGCTGCTTTTAGAGGGAGGGAGAGAGAGAGAGAGGGGGAGAAAGAGAGAGAGACAGAGAGGGGGGGAGAGAGAGAGAGAGAGAGAGAGAGGATGACGAGCAAGTCAAGAGTAAAAAAGTGGTTTGAGGGAGCGGGTGAGAAAGAGTGGGGGGTTGGCAGAGAAAAACAGACACCGTAAGAGGATGCTATAGAAAGAGAAACAAAGAGACTGAGAATGGGAGTGAAGGAGAGAGGATGGGAATGACAACGAAAGAGAGAGAGAGAGAGAGAGAGAGAGAGAGAGAAGAAATATAAAATGAAATGCAAAACACAAAGAGAAAGAGAAAGAAACGCCAAGCTATCCCAAGGCTATTTCGTTGGCAGGAAGGCAATGGGCTACTTTGAAAGTCAAAATTACACCAAGGAGCGGCTTGGCAGCCGGCTGCAGCCACAAAGCCAGCAGATTCGACAACAGCACCAACTTCTTTCTAGTCCACCAAAGCACACTTTAGAGGCTCTCACAAGGAGATGCAACTCAATTTCTGCTTTCTATTTCTACATCATACACACCCAGACCTTTGTTTTTTGTTTTTCAGCGAGGAGAGAATTTGGCTTCCCTCACCGTCCCATCAGTGGTCGTTCCCTCGCGCTCCAACACGGAGTTTGAGGAAGAAATAAATAAACGCAGTCACACTACTTCCCTCTCCAATTCGCTACAGCAGGATATACAGTGAGTGAAAGAAAACAGAATTTTGGAACCGTTCTTCTTTTTTATGCAATCAGTGAGTGTTTTTCAGGACATTGACATAACATTAAGTGAATTACTCAACTAATGTGCATCCACATGAAGTAAACTGTGTGCATTGGTGAGAGTCTGTTTGCATCTGCAGTGACACATCCGAGGCTGTGGAGGGAAGATCTGTCCTGTAAGCAACAGTTTCTTGCATATTATATATGTGTGTGTGTGTGTGTGTGTGTGTGTGTGTGTGTGTGTGTGATGTGCTTCAATCTCCAAGCCGATGAAATTAGGTGTTGCTATCCCACAGGGCTCCATAATAATTGAACAGGCATCATACACTGTGAAGTCATGTGACCTCATCCTCAGGCCCATTTGGGTATCTACTTGCTTCCACTGAGGTTTAAGGTGTAACAGCAACAACATCAAATAAATACCAAGTAAATATAATGCAAATATCCCGATAACGATGCACCGGTTCCGACTCCCAACAGTAGTCAATGTGTCCTTTCTATATTTTTGTGCAAGATCATGCATCTTCACCCGGTATTCTAAGCACTGCATTGATATTCTCACGTATGAGCGACTGATTCAATGTCACTGCTCAACTGACACGCAAATGTACCCAAAGTGTTGGTGGGAAATAAAATCAGACTTATTAACCCCACAATTATTATGGTTGTCTTGCTGTAAACCCACATGAGTGTCTATTTAGTTTCATCTGCAAGCTGAAGATTCCGGATGTCGCACTTTGGTTGTATGCGGTACTTAGTTCGTAAAGAGCTGTCTGACAGATAAAGAGATGGAAATCGTCTAAATACAGTGTACACTTAAATGGATATTGATTGTTTTTTTAGGTGAGCTTTTCTTTTAGGTGGCTAGAATGTGTTCTGCTGCTGCCCACACGTCCACGGCAAGTAAATTGCTTTCCACTTACACCGGTCTGTTTCTCTAAACCAGGGGCGTGCCGACCGCCACCTACTGTATTTCCTTTAACAACAAAGAGCTAAAGTACACGCAGTGTCCTGTATCTTGAGATATGTGCTACAGTTACAAGAGACAAACAAGCAAGCAAACACACACATTCTTCCACAAACAACACAACTCTTCTAGAATGAATCCATCAAAGGGAATTTAACTGATTAGTCCGGGACAGAAACAAATGGCTTTCTCTTCGTTTTTGTGTGTCTCTCTCATACAT
Organism: Cyclopterus lumpus; assembly: GCF_009769545.1. Taxonomy (NCBI): domain Eukaryota; kingdom Metazoa; phylum Chordata; class Actinopteri; order Perciformes; family Cyclopteridae; genus Cyclopterus; species Cyclopterus lumpus. The sequence goes on along the minus strand of NC_046986.1, from coordinate 16,839,399 downwards.
CATACAATGTACAGTTCAGTACATGTCAGTGATCAGTGTCCGCAGCCTGATGGAGACGAATGGCTGTACCAGCGAGAAACGACAGCGCTGACCATCTCCTGATTACTGCTCACCTTTATTGGCTTACTGCGGGAGATGGAGAGGGGTCAAAGGGCGTTCCATATACAAGAGAGGCAGCCAAGAGTACACACAAAGACAATGAAACAACAGTGTGCGCTAAACACATCTGACAGCGTACGGAAAAACACATGCGCCAGCTAAAGGTATTCAAGATCAAGCACACACACATTCACACTCAGTGAAGTGTAAAGGCAGAAAGGATGGAGACGCAGGGATCGCTCAGTTCTGCTGTTTGAATTATGTGTTGTAAAGAGCTAACGTGTGCACGTCGAGTACACATGCACAAAGCCACGCAGACTCCAGAGACAAATGAATCTATCAATCCACATCAGCCTAAAAAGGTTGTTTTAGGTTAAATCCACAACAGAGTCTGCAAGAGCCAGAGACAGCGGACAACAATGAAAAGGGGGGGATAAAGTGAGAGAGATGAAGAGACAATCCTAGAGAGAGCGAGAGAGAGAGAGAGAGAGAGAGAGAGATGTGGCTCTCTAAAGACACCGTTTTGGCAGAGTCTTGTCAGTGTGTGACTGTCGTAGTCAAAGTTCCACGAGGGAGAGATTCAGACAATGTACAGCCTGCCTCAGCATCACACCCCTCCCCCCCTTCCCCCCAGCCGCATGCACGCGCACGCATACACACGCGCACGCACACACACACACACACACACACACACACTTTCAGAGAAATGCTGCTCGTTCTAAGCTCCTCAGCCTGTTTGTCAGCCTCTAAGCCTGAATGGCGTTGGCAAGACAGAGTGAGAGAGAGAAGAGTGAGCAAGAGAGCAAGAGACTGACAGAGAGAGAGAGAGAGTTGGTGGGTTGGAGGAACCACAATACAGCAATACAAACATATACAAACTTAAACAGGAACAGACAAGAATGTTCACTGTTGAGTATTTTCAAATTACCAGTTTACTGCACAAAAAAATTACTTGGTTGTGTGTATTTGTGCTTGTGCATGGGAGCGTGTCCTGACAAGCATAGAGAAATAATTATCTCACACACACACACACACACACACACACACACAGATCTTCACTTTCTCCCTGTCCTCCGAAATGCTTTTCATCATTCCTGTGGATACGCATTACTCACCGTTTATTTTCACAAAGAAACACACACACATACACACACACACACACACACACACACATGGGCAGTTCCCCGTCGCCAAAGGAAAACACTGTGGAAGAAACGCAGCTGAAACCGTAAGTTGTATGTCCCGTCAGCAGTACCGTCCTCTTTAAAGCGGCTTGAGTCGACGCTCAAGAACCATACGGATACATATTCTCTTATCCACAATGACACGTATAAGTACACTGAATGTTATGACGGGGAATTCAACGACGTCTTATTTATTTGTAGAATTTATCTTGAAGCATCTCTTCTGTCACTGTAACTGTATTTCATGTGTTTCTTCTTCCACAGCTGATTTGATTCATTACTGGAATGTTTGATCTCCGGTTTCTCTGTGCCACCACAAAGACGTCAGGCCTGTACGACCACAAAGACACACACACACACACACACACACACACACACACACACACACACACACACACTGCTTATTATGTGTAAGTATTTATACACTACGTGAGTGACAAGTATATTTCCTTTTCGTTAGATTACTGAAGGGAGTTTCAAAAATTCGCTCAGCTGCAGCCTCCGCACTCGGGAAATGCATTTAGTCACAAAAACACACTCAGTCACACAAACCGACTCACTTTCAGAGAGGATTTCCACACACGCACGCACACACATACACAAACTATATAAAATGGTCTCCCATTTTGGTCACTTTGCATCTCAGATTCTGCAAAAAATTATAATATAATAAGAAATCTTCCAAGTTTCACATTTTCCACAGGATGGAGACTTTCCATTACCATAACATTACCCTAACGGTAATAGTTCCATGTGTGTGTGTGTGTGCGTGTGTGTGTGTGTGTGTGTATGTGTGGTGTGGTGTGGTGGAGTCGCCCAGTGGTTTCTTGGGGGTGTGTAGGGAAAGACCATTGCTAAAAGTAAAAAAAAAAAAAGATTTCCCAGAAGTCATTGTCTCAAAGCTCCTCACTTGCCAGGGCCCCGCCCCTAACTCACACAAGTCTGTGCAGCTGTCTGTCGTCTCAGTGCGGAGTTATCAGGTATAAAAAATACATCAGAGTGGAGGAAAGTGGGTTGGAAAGAACTCTCACTCGTGCCAGGCACACACTCTCTTTAACAGCCCTCCGGGCTTTGTGGCCTTGTAAAACAGGACAAGCAACAGGTACAGGGGAAACACGTCTGGAAATCAAATAATACAGGCCCTGAAACACGAGACGTTCAACAGGCAGATCAATGTGGACAACACAGCTCAAACTAGAATGCTCTTGGTCAGATTTTGCCATGTTGATTGTTCCTGTATGAGATTCCAGCGTTTGCCCCGGGGTCCTTTAACGGGTTCATCTGGCTTTGCTTCATACCTTTGCCGTCCTGTTCATCTCAAATTACCAGGCGCATTTCCCAAGCTTGCATTATTTCATTCACTCCGTTCTGTCCATGAGAAAAAATGTGCTCTCCAGAATTTCGAAGGGAACGTCATTGACGATGTGAGATATTTCATTTTACAACTGTAAGCAATTCACAGCTGTTCAGGGTCTTCCAGTGAAAGACAGCGAACAGAGCCACGCAAACCTCGACAGAGTTAATACAATCTACATAACAACAACAACAGGATTCAGTTTGCTGACAATCAAAAGCTTTGTTTGGGGAACTAATGGGAATATGCAACATAATCGATGACATTAGAGTTGTACAATGTTTGTTGTTTTCTTCCCACAAACCTCACCTGTCCATGTTTACCATTTCAGTCCCTCTGAAGTCCTCATCCTCTTTTCCTGTGCGAGATGTTCCCCTGCCTTCTTTTCTTACACCTCTTATTTAAACACTGTCTTCTTGGAGTACAGTTACACTTAAGCTACAAAGCCCAGATGAGGAACCCGAAAACTCAAAAGGAAAAGATATGTGTCCCCTCCATCCCGTCTTTTCAGCTGTTAGGAGATAAAAGGCGTTTGTGTGTAAACTCTTCGCCTTCATTCTGTCCTTATCTTGTCTTTTACGCTCCTTATGTCACCTGTCCTGCTCCCTTTAGAATGCTTATGGACCGAGTACATAGAAGTCAATACCACCGTGTTCAGCAGACTGATTGGCAACAATAAAGTGGCAGAAGGTCTGGAATGAGGTTGAGTGCTCTTACGTTCAAAGGAGCTCCAAATGAAATAAGGGGACGTGAAGGCAAAGTGAAAAATAAAAGTTTGACACAAAAACAAGTGTGTGCAGTCTAAGATGTTTTAAGGCATCTCTGCTACTGAAGTCATCTCCGTGTCTTTTCCTTTCAGATGAGAGTGTCCTCTCTCATTCTAATTCCTTTCTCTCTCGTACCCTCGAGGACGAGCTCGTCCATGTGTGTCTTTGAGTGAGTTGCCGCGGTCTCGCCCTTCTCTACTCTCTCTCCAGGCTTTCTGCAAATCCTACTTTCATTTGCACTTCCAGATAATTAAGGGGATATTTCTATAAGGAGGAACAGAGGAGTCAAGTGCATGGGAAACAGACGAGGCGGGACGCGGGAGGAAATGTAAATGCAACTGGAGAGGGGGGGAAAGGAGGCAACATGGTAAATAATGGAGTGACTTCAAACAGTGATGATGATGGGGGGAGACAGAGAACCAGCAGAGGTTGTTTTGATTGCTCACAGATTTCTTTTGTGGAAAAGATAAAGAAGTCCCTTTTTTCTTTAATATTCCAGAATGCATATGTGTGTGAGTGTGTGTGTGTGTGTGCGCGTATACATACTGTATTCTGTGTATGCGCTTCTAATTGTATTGTAATGGGGCCAGTGCTATTCATTCAGCGCACTTAAGTGTGCACTAAAGCCTCTATTCACACGTTATCCAGTGTGGCTGTGTGAAAGTGTACACTCTTTCCTTACTTCAGTCCAACCACTGTCATTATTTCTGTTCCTTACTGTTCCATTTCTTTTTTTTGGTCTGGTACTTTGCATCTTTTCTTTTGCTCTTTATCATCCTTTTCTCGTCTCTGGATAAGACCTTTTGCTTTAGGCAGCGATTTGTGTGTGTGTGTGTGTGTGTGTGTGTGTGTGTGTGTGTGTGTGTGTGTGTGTGTGTTGCCTCACCTGCAAAGTTTCCGGCCTGGGATGCGACGTTGCTCTCGTCTGCCACTGAAACAAAAGGAACACATGTTGATACGTCTACTACACTCTCACACTTTCCATTGCGGCCCTTCTCTTAAGACTTCTGCGTCTGCGACTGTTGAAATGTGCACACGTCAAACTGCTGTCCACGTGTTCCTTATCTCTCTGACATTTGATCCTCCCTCTTGCCTTCTTCTCAGCCTCTCCTCCTCCCCCGATCGTCCTCTGTTATTCTTTCCGTCTTGTTTTACGAGATGTTGTGGTGGCTGCTCTTTCCGCCCATGATGTTAAGTCAGATTCACTGCTACTGAAGTCATTTCCCTTCCTCCTGTCTCTCTCACTTCATTCGTCATTCCCCCCCTCCCTTCCTCTCTTTTAGCCACTCCATCTATCCCTTTCACCTTCTGCCCTTTACCCTCACTTCTCCTCTCAATGTTTTCATTTGTCCTCCAGTTACACCGATTTCGTCCAGCGGCATTCTCCTCACTCTTTCCCAGCTTTGATCACTGCTCTCACCATCATTGCTCCTTTTTAATCCTCCTTTCACTTTCTGCCTCTCCTCCAGTCTCTCTTTTGCTTTTTCTCCCCCCTGCTTCCTAGAACCACAAAGCGCACCAATGCCAACAAGAAGCACATGGAGTGGTAGCACTCAACTACACACACACACACACACACACACACACACACAAACACACATTCAGACCACAAAAACCAAGCAGTAACGTGGCTTCTCCCAGCAAATACTTGTATAATGAAAACCAAGCCGTGAGTGTAATTCAAGCTACGTGCGTGTGTGTGTGTGTGTGTGTGCGTGTGTGTTTGTGTGTGTGTGCGCGTGTATGCTAATGTTAGCAGATCAGCAGATGCCACGTGTGTGATGCACACGGAGGCATGATATTAGGCTACACACACTCTCAGGCTGTCACTTTTTCATAGAAATTAAGTTTGAACTAATGTAATTGCTAACACGTAATTCATTCTTATTAAATCAAATGAAACCAACAGAGCTTTTTCCCAAACTGAGTTAGAGAGCTGAGGCTGTTCTGTTCACGTTTGCTGTGAACGAACCTGAATAAAAAAAACATGAAAGAAAAACCTAGAGACGGAGAGAAACACAGAGAAGAAGGAGGAGAGAAAAGAAAGAAAGAGACGAAGATGGATACAGCGAGAAGAACCAGAGAGGGAGTTCATAATCTTGAACCAATCAAGTTATTCTTAAATGCTTAATTGGGCTGGAAATGAAATCAGGACTAATTAAATAAAAATGAAATGAAGTAATTGGCCCACAAATTAAATGCTGACATTGCGTTCTTTCTTTCTCTTCTTTTTTTTTGAAAAACACTTTCAAACACAAACACAACACACACTTTGGACTAATGGACAAACAGCATTCAGAAAAGGCCCGCGGAGCGAGAAGGTTTTTGGATTGAACCTTCATAATGAAAGTAAAATCAAAATGAGCTAGTTTTTGGTACTTTTTTTTCAGCCAGGTGTACATTTCTTTCTTTAGCTTCCAGCATTCTCGACTTCCCCTGAACGTTGAGCTGACAGAGGCACAGCAGAGGGATTCCAGGCTAGTCCAAAGGGATCTCAGGACCTTCCCTCAAAACAAAACTATTACTGGATATAAAAACAGCGTGTTAACCGTCGATAAATCTTCTTGCTCTACTGTCGGTGAAAAACAAACGAAAGCGAGAGAGACACTTGTTACTAAGCGGATTGTACTGCTGCTTGATGGTCTGTAAATGAAAACACACCATGCCATTCGAGTAATCATGAATTAAATCCTAATTTGTTTGTCACACATTTAGTAAAGATCAAGTGTGTAAAACACAAAAGGGATGATGTACAGCATAGAAAATCACTCTTCTATTCATGGCTGTCGGTGCTATTCAGCTAGTCTCCAGCTAGTCTCCAGCTCTTTTGTCTAATTTTCTCTCTCACGCACGTACACACATGTACACACACACGTACACACACGTACACACACATACACACGCGTGCGTTGGGCTGGCGGTGGAACCAGCTTGAGGAGGAGAAGTGAGGGAAGTGACATTTGAAACAATACGCTTTTGTTGTGCTACGCCATCCACTTTGATATTAAACAAATGTATGCATTAGCACGGACATACTACACGTATACTACACATATTTATTATGTTTACTTTTAAACAATCACTGAAATGTCACTGAGCCCTCGCATCAGAACATCAGTAATCAGAGAGCAACAGGTGACAAAGCGGTTTGTGGAAAGCTGAATGGCAATGGTAAAAAAAGTAGTAGTCTTTCTGTCTTTTGTTTGGTGCTTTTTTTGCAGTAATTAATAGGCCAACATTACATTTGAATTAGAATCCTCCACAAATGGTAACCCATTCTAATTGACATTTAGACTTGATTTGGAAAGAGAGGGAGGAGATGTTGGGTAACTGTCGATGTAAAAAAAAATTTTTTTCTACAGTGAAATCAGTCTCCTTCACCACTTGAGCGGCAGTGTAGTCGCAGAGAATCAATCGACTGCCTCTGCACTTTCAGTGTGTGTGTGTGTGTGTGTGTGTGGTTTTACGCGACTGCAGGGGTGTCAGCCTGCATGGGGCTTCGGGGAGCATGCCGTTGGTGCATCAGCGCGGCTGTTTAAAAGATGCATGCAGCTACCATGCGGAGCGGATGAACAGAAAAGTCTCCCCACCAGTGTGCTGCTGGTTCTGAGTCGTACCCAGGTCCATGCTCTTCGAGGCCTTTACGTGCTGGAACTGCCGCTGGCTCTGGTTCTGGCTCTGGTTCTGGTTCTGGTTCTGCGGAGGACACTGGGGCTGGGCCGGGCTCGAGGCGTGGCGGTTTTCTCTGAAACAAACAGTTATCTGTTTAATTTTGCATCGCCCTGACTTAAAGCTTCTTCTTCCACACGTATCATTTGTTCTGGTTCATAATTCATACTTGCGCGTCACTTATATGTAAGGCACATAATAGAGCACATGCACAACCACACACCTGTCCTGTAGATAGGAGTGTTGGGTGCAGCCGCTGAACTCTGTTTCATGTCCATACAGCTCGTCCTCCTCGTCCTCGTCCATGTAAGAATAACTCCCATCGGTGGCTGAAAAGCAGAACAACACAAGTCTGCATTGAGGTTGATGGTGACGTGATGCAGTAAAACGGGAACATTTTTAATAACTCCGGTCGTCCTTTCTGGACCGCAGCAGCTGTGATTTGCTTGAATTAATTTTGGTGACAATAAATAATTATATTTCTCCGACGGCAAAACCCATTTCCCCACTGTCCATTCATATGCAAAACATATTTTGAACACACAATACAGTGCAATTCTCTTCCTTCGCAATCGTGCGAGACTCTGATGAGCGTATTTAGTGCATGACTCTTACTTTTTTTCAGGTGAGGAGAACTTCTCTGTCTTTGCTGTCTGGCATTGTTATGTCGAGTTACCATGGTAAAAAGCTAAACTACTTGGAGAGTTATTTAATTCCCTCTTCATTATGTATTGTATCTTACAGTGGAAACATCTCCTTCAAACGAGCTCTCGTATTTATACATTTTTACAAAATTACAATTAAACACTTCAGGACAATAATATAATTTACCAATGCCCAATACTCATTTATAAAGAATAGAGCCTGAACATAATGAAACTCAATGCAACCGCTAACGTCAACTGTGCTGACGAGCAGAGTGGAGCCATATGGGCGCATGTGCCCCGAACAGAAAGTCTACAATTCATGTCATTCACACATTTGCTGCATTCCCCTCCTCATCACAATAAAAAAAAGGCAATAAACGCCTGAAAAATAATCAACAGAGATTTGTTGTTCACAATGTAGCATCTGGATGGATTAACGGCGTCTTTTGGTTTTTTTTGTAATCGTAGAAAAACAAGTACAATCGCATTTTCAGAATGTTGGCATCAACTTCATATTAAAGTATCGACTCTCGTCACATAGTATCGAATATCTCATTGCGCAAAGTCAAAGAGAACAGGGTACAAATGTCAGAAAAAGGGTAATAATTTGCTGTCTTTCTACTGTTACATGTAACCTGGAAACCGTGTCAGTCGACGACAGCTCAGATACACTCCGGGGGGTTGAACAGGCGAGCCGTGAGCTAAGATAGAGCCATGCTGGCCCATCTGAAAACAGTTGGCCAGCGCTCTTACAAACCAAAGTGTCTGCTGGAGCGTTTCACAGGGCCTCCGCATGATGTTTGAGACGGAGCATTGTGGAGGAAGAAAGACGGAGTAAGGATGTGTTTAAAAAGTGGGTTAAACCTCGACTACAAAAGGTCTTGAGGACAAAAACTAAAGAACGATAGCGTGAGATGGACAGAAAGATAAGCAGTCGGATTAAAAGCAGAAAGAGGATCAAAAGAAAAGAAAGGCACACAGCAGAAGGCAGCAGCTCTGCGCGTGCAGACGTAGCTGCAGATGTAGCTCAGAGATATGGCTGCGTCTGCTTGATAAACGAGTCTATGACAACCTGATAGGCAGACACACAATCCACCCGAGCACGATTTGCATACAGTCATCACTTCTAGAGTGCATAGCTGCCACACAACACATGCTGCACAAGCAGTGTGTCCTTCATGAGCTCTCGCATCCCGCACGTGCGACTGAAAGTGAAGATGCTGGAGCTGGAGAGGAAAACAGCCCCGTCTGAAGATATCGCTTCCTCTCATCTCTATCTCGCTCTCTCTCCTCCCCTCGCTCTCTCTACACTAATCACCTGCTTTATTTTTCTTCTGGTCTCATTCTTGCAATCTGATATTTTGGCTGTCATTTATCTCTCCCTTCAGATCTCCCATAAATCATTTTATCTCCCACTCAGTTTCCAGCCTTTTTTTCCTTTCTAAACTTCCTCCCTCCTCCTCACTGCAGGCACCTTAATCAGCGGAACTGTCAAAAACACATTCTTCTTTCACCTCACTCTCTCTCTCTCTCTCACACACACACAAATCTGTTCTCACTGATTCCCACTCTTTGAAGTGAAAAAGGCATTTGTTGTGCGGATAGTAGATCAATAGCAGTTTGCTCCAATAGCAGATATATGAATTCTTCTTTTTTTGCAAACTTTTTCCTCCTTCCATCTGTAATCGTCGACAATCCTCTTTCTCTCTTAGCCCCGCCTCCTCCATACGATGCCGTTCCTCTCGGTGGGGAAGCCAGTGTGTCAACACACATAAATCCCAGGGCTTAGGAAGATTCCTTTTACTTAATTAAATCTTATAAACAAAGGCATGTGTTATTAAAAGGTGATTCAACGTTCTCTTCAGAGTCAAGTTCAATTGCGAAGGAGTAATCTTGCATCAACAGTCCAAGACAGAATAATGAACTGCCTGTGACTTTTAATCCTCCCTTCTACACTGAAACCAATCATTATTTTGGATGGATTGATGTTTAATGTATTGACTCATGTACGACCACAGGATTCTTAGCAGATACAACGTGATTTTCTATATCTCATCACTACTGTACATCATTTAGTGTTTTTAAAATTTGAGGACTTGTAACAGAGATTTAAAAAAAGGAAGGGCCTAAATCGAAGAACAGCAGCCTGGAAAATATGTTGACACTTTTCTGTAAATACGTTGAAGGACGATGTTCTTGCATTCAGTCAACGTGCAGAAGAGAGAATCAGTAAACTGAGCGGCCGGCGTTAAGGGCAGTGCGAGGGATGGTGAACGGGTCAAACATACACAAGACCTTCACCCGGCTGCTCTGTGTGAAACCAAAAGGAAATGCTGGCTTTACGCTTGTTATGTCACAGTACGTATGAAAGTCTGCTAAGGAGAGTATTATTGGTATTTATTTACGCTACTTACCTTACAATGTTATATTATTGTTTGTTCCCTTCTAATCTTAACCAAGTTGTTGTGTTGCCTGAACCTCACCAATGTTTGGTGAATTGGATATCCAGAGTTTTGTTCCCTTCACTGGGTCAAGCTCCAAAAACACTAAATCCTACATGTCCCATAATGCAAATTGATGTGTATCCTCACTTTCACTTGTTCCTGGTAAATGTCTTTCAAACTCTACATCTCAAGTTTGTAACATATAACATTAAGTAGTCTCCCAGCTCAAGCGGATATTACCCTGTTGACATCATCATGGTACAAAGACATTATACAAGTGTTTTTACAAGTAGTGCTTTGATGTGTAAAACCTGTGCTCCTTTATTGCAAATACATATCACTCTTATTAAATGAGGACACTTTGGTTTTCCAACACAAAAGCAATGTGCTTCATTGAAAAAATTGGGGGAGATGGAATAATATTTGAAGCTAGACTAAAACTGTATTTTATTTGTGTTCAGCCCATCGAACAGATGAACTCTCCAGAGACAGAGGGAGGGGAATACAAAGAGACAAAGAGCTTAGCAAAGGAAAAGTGAGAGAGGGGAAGAATCACGGCGGCAGACAGAATGAGATGCAGCAATGGATAAGAGATAAAGAGGTTGATCTATAAATGCAAAAATAGCACATCTGCATAAATACATATTGTAGGAAATCATTAAACTCAATTTATTCTTCTGCAAAAGCACACATCGGTGCAAGAAAATAATTTCTTCATTTTCATTTGGACTTCAGTGCCAAATAAAATAGATTCACTGTGTGAAATAGTTCATTAGGAGAATAAAATACTGGCAAGTGCACAAACCGATAACATCCGCACCGCAACAACTCACAGAGCCTGAGAAATGTGCTTACTGTACGACACACACACACACACACAAATGTGTGTATGTAAATCACACAGTGGCCGAGGTGAATTTGAACAGCAAAATGTATTCAAGGTCAGACCTGTTTACCAGATTCAGAGTAAACACACAAAAACAACACGGTTTGATACTGGCCAACAATCTGTGAACCAACACACTCACTCTCACACACACACACACACACACACACACACACACACAAGCACATACAGATGATATAGGAGTGAGAACAGCTTGAGTAATCGAGAAAGAGCGACATGAAGCAGGAACAAAAATAACTCTTCATAACAGGCCAAACCAAGCAATAACTAACCAACCTTGAGAAAGATGAGAGAAAAGTAGGGAGAGAGAGCGCTGAAGAGAGAAATGAAAGGGAAAATAGGGGCAATATAGTCTCTAATTAAGGTGTAGATAGCAATCATATCTGTTTTGTTTGTGTTTGTTTTTAGTTTGTTTTATCTTGCAGATATTGTTTGTTTTTCCTGATTAATGAAACTTATTCAGTGCTTTACTGAACTTATTGCAAATTATATGCCAACCTTTGATGCCACTTCAATGGCAAACCCCTTTGCCCCCACAGAAAAACATAATAATAGAAAAAATAATCATGTCCAGATTAAATCAGAGATGGAACCGGGTCAGAATCAACTGGATTCAACTTCCAGTTTTTGAACAATTCGGGAATGGTTTTATGGGGGAAAAATGTGTCTGTGAAGCTTTTCTACACTTTAACATGTGTGTGTGTGTGTGTGTGTGTGTGTGCGTGTGCGTGTGCGTGCGTTAAGTCTGGCCATCTCTACCACTGCCTCAAATGCAGGTACGTGTTAGTGATATATCTTTGTTGAGTAGAAAAGGTTTGTGCATATGGCAGCACTTCTCCAAAAGCTCATCACCAAGGCTCAAATCAATGCATGACAAAGGACCATTCTCTTTAAAATAAGAAAATAATTGTCAGTGTAGATAGGGAGACCGTGTTTAATACAAAGTAGGCTGTCAATACTTTCCTTTAAATACAAAGAATAGGAAACAATTGATGTCTTGGTTCACTCATTGCTGACAATACTGTTGACTCAGTTAGCTCGAGATTTTCATTAAAATGACTGGTAACATTTTCTCTGACGCCCATGCTCATAATGCATTATTATAATGTGTTTTAATCTTTTTATAGCACTGTATAATTATAGTTATAAGATATCACACATATTCATATTGCTTTTATAACAAAAAAAGCATAAGACATTAAAAAGCATGCTATGATGATGATGATGATCACATACTATGTTTGAGTTGATATACACAGACCAGGAGAGACGAGATAGAGAGAGAGAGAGAGAGAGAGAGAGAGAGAGAGAGACGTCTACCTGATGACCAGAAACAATGCCACTCACCGTTAGATGCATAGAGGCTGTTGTTCACCAGGGGGGGCTGACCGGGGCCATTCACTTGACCCACCGGCCCCAACAGACCAGAGGAGCTGTCAAATGAGCGATTGGGTGACGCCCTGTGCTGATCCTAAAGCAGGGAGGACACAAACACTAGCTGCAATCAAAACGCATTTCATAAAGACAGATCACGTACCGACGGTCCCATTTTTAAAAGCAGGTAAAAGCAGCTGCAATTATTTTTCTAAACACTTGAATTGACGTCATACAAACATAGAAACATGTTTGATGAAATGTTGTTGGTAGTTGGGTAAAATGAAGGTTCCTGCCATGCATGTTTGAACCTTTCGTGTTTTTACGCACTCGTCTTGTATGTGGATTGCATTTAAATGGAGTGCTGCGCACGAGGAGTGAGTGAGGGCTTTGTCGCAGTCTATTCAAACACAATTAGATGTCGAGGAGGTAGATTAAAGAGAAGAACAAGGGAGGCATTTAAAAGACAGTGCAGGATCAAGGTGAAAGAGGGGAACCCGTTTCCCACGGCCCACCGGGTTGTGCAACTGTCTTTAAGACTGCTTACTGTGTGTGTGGCAATGACAGTCATTCTGACACCCAGCACCTCCAAGGACCCTGTAATAATGCGTTGATGGGTCTCTTTGTGCATGTATTATCTTTTTAGGAATTTAATTTGCATTTATTTGTATTCTGTCTGTCTGTCTGTCTGTGTGTGTGTGTGTGTGTGTGTGTGTGTGTGTGTAGAAAACAGTACAAATCCATTTACATGTATACATAATGAATGCTATGCTGGCTGTGTGCTTCAGTGTACTCAGTGTTTCTCTTTGTATCTGCCCGTCTGTGGATAGACTCCGCCCTGCACTCAAGTGACAAAGAAGACATAACGGTACTGTGCGAGTAATAAATCCCCCTTGTCATCTTTCTCTTGACCCCCCACCGAGCACAAGCTCCTGCCTTCCGCCCGGCTTCTCCCCAATTCCAGGCCAGGACGCATCACTTTTCAATGTGTCAGAGGTCCTGTGGGCCCCCCTCCCCTCCCCCACTGTCTCGCAGCATACGCCCCATTAGCCGGTGACATAGATTAATCTAAAACTAAAAGAACTCATTAAAAAAAACGAAGATACAGTCAAACATGTCAGGAACATTTGTGCAATACATAACCCATAACTGTTTAGTTGTTTTCAAATAATCTTCAGCTGAATGGCTTACATTCATGTGTGATATATTGTCTGTGTAACGATGTAAAGCTGTATTATCTGTCCAACAAAACAATCTAAATAACTTATATCTAATCAATCAGCTGAACAAAGTTAATTGTTAAATAAACAATATAGTAAATATAGCCTTTAATGGGATATAAATCACTGGAAAACAATCCACAATTGTGTGAAATAGACAGGAAAAGCAGTCCATTAGAAAGCCTTCACATATACAGGTGCTATACAGGTGTTGAAGAGCAGTCTCAGATTATGTCCATGGAATCTGTGTAGAGCCGTACTTATGACAGATAAACGGGGTGTTTGGATAGTTACTAAATGAAAAGAGCAGCTGCCTGAAGTGAGAGATTAGAGCGAGCCGGCCGGGGATGAATACAGTAAGAAAAACGGAGTGAGCGAAAGAGCAAAGGACATGAAGGAGAAAAAGAAGAAGAAAAAAGATCAGAGGGGGGAAAAAAGTACTGTGGTCCACTTCTGAAACGTTAAAAGCATCAATACTGAAGCCCCACGAGGCTTTTAAGGTACAGTCTCTTATCTATCTGCCTTTATCTTCCTCTCTTGTTATCCATTCTTTTGCACTCTTAAGAAAAAGAGAGAAACATGGATGCAACTCTTTGATGTTGCTAACAGCTTTCACCATCAAGCTATTGACAGGGGATGCCCTTCAAGCCTAAGCACACCACTAAATGCACAAAGAAGCTCAGTATAGGCATAATTACCTGAAACTCGCAATAAATCCTGCCCTCATGGCGATAATAATGCAGAGTTTTTAGAGAGGCTGCAGCTTGCAGTGCTATTGAACCGCTTTGCACTGCAAGGCATTGCTAGTTTTTTCATTAATGTCAATGAAAGGCTGTTACAGTAATTACATTCTTAGAAATAAGGGTTCTTAACGGCTTCTTCCTTCAGGGCTGAGGTTCTAACCAGAACCATTTTCCTCTAATGAACCTTTTTCGAAGAAAGCTTTTTTTAAGGGGCCCTTTGTAAGAAGAATAACACTTTTTATCCAAAGAACCCTTTGTGAAAGAAGAAGTTCTTCAACGATTTTTTTAAAGCACAGGTGTTAAGGGGAACGTGCATAACCTGACTCCCAAAAACTGTGATTGTGAACCATGATTGTTGCGGGTTGCACTGCACCACCTCAGCCCAGGTCCTTTAGGGTACCAGATGAATATAAATAGGTTCTTGGCAGAACCACCTGGGTGGGTTGTAGATGAAACCAATGGAATATAAATAGGTTATTGGTAGAACCACCTAGAAATAGGTTCTTGGTAGAACCACCTCTTGGGTTGTAGATGACACCATAAGAATATAAATAGGTTCTTGGTAGAACTACCTGGGTGGGTTCTTGTTGGCACCCTTTGAAGATGGAATGGTTCTGGATGAAACCACGACACCTGAGAAGGATTCGTTCCAGAACATTTCAGAGGGGTTTCTTGATGGAACCTTTTCCAAAGATGGTTCTAAGTATAACCGTTTATTATTCTAGGTCGTACCATCTCAAAGGGTTCCAAGAGGAACTAACAGGAGCCAAAAACAGTTCCCCTTCGAGGACAACCCGAAGAACCCTTTACAGTTCCAGTCAGCACCTTTACCTCTGAGAGTACCCGTGCACCTTTGTGCATGTTTGATAGTGTCTGCGTGTGAGCATATCTTGCCGGGTGATTCATGGACGCAGAGGGATTCACAGCCAACCGCCCTGCTTGGTTTGTACAAACGTTCTACAAAGCCGTGTAAAAGGCATCAGCTGAAAAGCAGCCGAGGTGAAAGGAATCTTTTTTTTACTCAGAAAGAAGGAGACACGCTAAGTGAGTGAAGAACACACACACACACACACACAAAAAAGCACAGACAATCTGAATAGCTGAAGTGTAAATGCTCTTTCGCTGCTGCGAGTAAGAGAAGGGAGACTAGTGTCAAGTATGTGAAGAATGAAAGGAAGGGCTAAAAGTCAGAGGCAGTCGACTGCAAAGGAAATAAGAAGAGATGCTTTATTTAAAGCCAAAAGAGGGAATAGGAGATACAGAATGGAGATAAAAGAAGCACGCATGTTTGTTTTCGTCTTAGTCAAGTGAGAGACTCGTGCATGTGCGCTCATTCTCACAGTGGGAGTCCTAACCTACATTCGGTCTTTTTCTGACTATAAAAAGAGACACTGAAGTCTGTTAAGAATGCATTTAATGCAGTCAGCGTTTCATCCTTCGGTATCCATTAAAACCTCTCCGACCACGCATGCTCCATATGTTCATCACCATTCTTTGTGTCTAAGAGCCACTCGTGATTGGAGCGATCGTTGACATATAGAACAGACCTACCGTAGTCTACGGTAGCAAACTGGAGGTCAAAATGTTTTAATAAACAAAATGCTTTTTTGCTCAGATTGGTCTATCTGTTGCATCACACTGATGGCAGTGTGTGATGTGTTTGTTACCCTTTAATAGAGCTAAGTAGAGCTGCAACAATTATAACAAATTGATAAACTGACCGACAGAAAGATAATCGTTGATTATTTTAATAATCGACGATTGTTAAAGTAAACGACGGCAGAACATTTGGTTTTCAGCCTCTCAAAAAAAGGCATTTCCTGCTTTTCTCTATTTTAAATCATATTAAACTGAATATGTTTGGGTTTGGGCGATTTTTCACTATTTTCAGGCATTTCATAGACCAGTCGATTAATCCACTAATCTGGAAAATAATCGGCAGATTAATCAATAATGATAATAATCATACATTGAAGCCCCAGAGCCAGGTGAATTGTCACTTCTAGTCAGTGTTGGAGTAACGCAAAACAAAGTTAAGTTAAGTACTCAGATTACTTTTTTGTTGCTAGTTAACTAAAAGCACAGTCAAACCCAAATTGTGCTTGGTGGATCATCTGTCAGCTGGGAAGAACACCAATTAAAATTTTAAGACGCACCAGTGGTGACTGGTGCGTCTTAAAATTGTTGACCACAAGGATACACACATATGTTGGTGCCGGTGCTACAGATCGTCTTTTACTCCGAGGGACATTAACGAGCTTGTAGCTGGTTACGTGATGGAGGAAATGCTCCCGTATCAACTGCAGAGTCTTCATCTTTCCGTAAATTGGTTAATAAAATCTATGATGGAAAAGATGGAGGAAACGGTGTCTGCTAGCTAACTTGATATCATTTTGCGTCTGTCATTCCGGCCTGCAGAGTTACACATGCAATAAACGAGACTGTACAATGTGTGTAGAGTCAATACATTCAAAAGGTAAACCTGTAGACGGGTATCTGCCTTGTGATCAATGTAAAAAATGTGCATGTTCTCAGTAGGTAACAAGTTACTTTTGACCAACACTGCTCCTCGGATGCAAGTTTGTGTGTGTGTGTGTGTGTGTGTGTGTGTGTGTGTGTGTGTGTGTATGTGTGTACCTTCAGAGCCCTCAGCACCACCAGTTGGATTGTCCCTCTTACGTTTCCCTCCTGTGACATAGAGCGGCGGAGCGTCTCCATGGCCACATGATTGGATCTTCCCATGAGCGACTCTCCGTTTACCCCTACCATCTGGTCATTGACTCGCAGTCGCCCATCCTGTAAAGCACACATGCGCGCACACACACACACACACACACACACACACACACACACACACACACACACACACACACACACACACACACACACACACACACACACACACACACTTGGATAAAAACATTGTGTGCTGGATTGCAGGCCTACGCATGCTTCCTTGTGTATATGTGAGGGCTTCATTCATGTTTCCTCTGGCTATTGTTCTCTCTCTTTAACAATGTGACAGATGTTCATAATGGGACTAACCACTGAGCTACTGATAGAAAGCCACACACACACATCTGTATATTTCACTGAGAATCTCTCTGAAGTCATTAAAGAACACACAACGGAATCCCAACACGTCTGACTCCACCCAACCACCCAGACACACACACACACACACACACACACAACACACACACACACTCACACACACACACACACACACACACAGCTCCATCTGTCTAACCCCTGGTGTTTTATGTACAACGTCTCTACAGCCGACCTGCTTCCATCTATTCCTGTCTGTCTGTGCACAGTTACTAAGTGTGTGTCCGCCTGTCCGTCCACCTCAAACACCGCAAGTGTGTCCTGGTGACGAAGAGATCAAAGGTTAACAGAACAGGAGCACATGGCAGCAGAGTGAAGTGTCCTCAGAAGACCGTCTCTTACAAAATTAGCTCCCGTTCTGCTGTTAGTTGCTATTTTCCACACGGCTTGATTTTCTGTTCGTGGGGGAGGTGAAGTCTCTCAGAGTCTGTTCTGACCCTCTATCGACTCCCTCTGCAGAACAATGTGGCCCTCTCTATCACAGAGCGCTAACTCCAGGTGAAGCTTACGTTTCTGTCCAAATTCACCATTTAGTATTTTCCAGGGCACCGTTTCTCTTCATTTATTGCTCATGCAGGTGTGTGTGAGACTATTATGTCACCTTGTACGCCGCCCCTCCGTGTATAATGGACTTGATGAAGATGCCCAGGTCCTCTCCTGTCTCCCTGGACTTGTTTCCCTTGAGGCTGATGCCCAGGCCCGCCGAGCCGGTGTCATTAAGGGGCACCTCGAACATGAGCTGCTCCTTCCCGTTCTCCGGAACAAATCCGGTCACACGGGACAGCTCATCCTTCTGGGGGTTGAGGGAGATAGAAGAGGGGAGAGACATCGATGAGGAAGAGAGAAAGGTGGGAACAGGGTGAGGGGGAGGAGACCGGGGTCAGCTCATTGGGCTTGAATAGTTTCCAAAAGCTAAACTAAAAGCTTTTCCATTTGAGAGACGGCATCACAAGGAGCTTTCCAGCAAAATTTCTCTCTGAGTGAAAAATTGCGGCCAGAGTCTATTTAAAAAAAAAAAAAAAAAACGAAAACGAAAAAAGCCATTTGGACTGCTACATACACATCTTTTTTTTCATCTTCTTTCAGCTCCGCAATATTAATGAAATGACCTGTGCATTTTACAGAGGTAATTGGAGAGAGAGAGAGCCAGAGAGACACAAAAGTAGTGAGAGAGCAAATGGAATACGGAGAGAACAGACCAAAGACTGTCTGTGTAGAAGAAGAAAAAAACCCTAATGCAATCCCAGGAAGATGGTGAAAATAAAAACATATTACCAATCTGATGAGGAAGTCTGAGACAGAGTTTGTCGGGGAAAAAATATCAGAAACGAAGAAAACAAGTGAATCCCTCCAGATGAAAAGCGTTTGAAGCCTGTGAAGACTCAGCGGGAGGCGGAGCCCTGTTGCACCGCATATGAATTATACTGTAACGTTACGACAAGAAATGGCATTCAAGACAAAAACACTGATCAAATGTATGCTTAAGAGTAGTTCAGTCAACGCTTCTAAAATATGATATTGTCTTACTATTTGATGAGTGAAACAAACCAAACAGCTGATCAGGAAGAAAATGAGCTCTACAAGAGAAATGATGTGAACTAAATATGCCACTGTTGTTCACAAGGGTGTATCATAGTTTGACTGTGTCCCCAGACACAGCCTGAAAAACATTGGAAGATTTGCCAAAAATCAAAAGATTTAAGAAAATTGAACGTCTTTTGACCTCTGAAGGTTTTTGTGTCTGCGAGATTAAGTATGTTGAAAGCACAACTTTTTCATCTTTGAGAAAATCATGAATTCAAACTTTTTCCAATTCGGCATACTTTTGATCCTTTTATTACCAACAATGAAATCAAAGCAAGATGAGTTAATTTTGGGACTTTCACAAAATGTACTAAGCAGCAATACTGCTTATTAGGACCGTGGCTGAAGAAACATCGTTGGTTACATTGGAGATAAAGCCCCTCCTCCTCCTGATAATAAACACAAATAAACACGAATCCCCCACCGTCAAACTGGCTGTAAAAATGGTCCGTTTGTAGCTTGTACGACATATATGTTCAGTGAAAATGTTCACGTTGACATTTTCATGGTGATATTATTGTTTGCCCTTGCAATCAAAATTCAGTCCGAGTGTCTATATGTTATTGTCAATTACTGTGTATATGCATGTTTGTTTTTGTCAGAAATAATTGCATGTACTTATGGTATAAAGTCTGTCTGCTGCCAAGCTTTAGTCTGCATGCGCCTGTCTATGTACTGTATATGCATGAATTGAGTCTGTGTGTGTGCGTGTGTGAGTGTGTACGTGTGTGTTTGTGTGGGTCAGCAGTGTCAGGTTTAGACAGTGTTTGTCTGTGGGGATTGTAGGTTTAACAGCGTTAAGCCGACACAAAGTCCTCTCCTCTGCAGAAAACTGTTTTCCCTGCTGGAAAACTCCCCTCATCAGACTGACTGTCCGGACCTGATAGGAAGCTCCGCGACCTTGGAAAGAACTCTAAAACACCCAGAAGAGAAATGTTGGCTACTTTCTGCTCATAATTACATTGGGTATTGTTTCGCCCCCGGGATCCTGACCCAAGTAATGTCGGTGCTTTAGCAACGTGTTCATTCCCCACCCCCCCGACATTCGTTATTTATCTGATCGAACGTCCCCGCTTTGTTAATTTATGATTTGTTTTCTTCTTCCTGCACTCAACATGGTACAGAACCAATGCCAGAATGAACCACGAGCAGAGAGGACGGGTGTTGGCACGCCGCAGAAGAGTATGAAGCAGCAGTTCCCAGCTTGGGGGTCAGGACCACCCACAGGGCTGGGAGATGTTTTATGGAATCTGACAAAATTATGCAAATGTATGTACAAAAAATTATGTGGGTGATGAATTCAATTTGCCTGTGAAATAATAAATAAGCACAGCCTCTGGGCTTCCGCTAATAATTTACCTGACAATGAAAAACAATAAAAAAAAGAAAGAAAAATCATAATTTGGCATCAAACCTGTGGGGTTTTACAACCAAGTGGATAGAGAACCAAACACAAAATTGAATAAAGCCTCTTTTTATTAACTGAAATTGCTTATCTTTTTTTTTGAATAAGAGAAACACACATAGGACTGGACGAGGCCACAAACTAAATTGTAATTTCATGGAACATTTCCATTCCATCAGCCTCGTTGCTATGATAGGTGGTTACATCTGTGTGTAATACCGAGATAATAAACAGTGAGTGTGCGCTCATGTGTGCGTTTTCTGTTTGCCGCCATAAAAAAAAGGTGTTTGTATCTTTGCTCTGTGAACTCCATCAAATCCATCCAGTCAGAGAGAGGGAAAAAAATCTGTTTGCATAGATGAACCCCCTTGTGCTGGTCGTTTAACATTTAAATGGGTTGCCACAATGATGGATCAACAGGAGGACACGCCATTAAAAAGACAGCTCCGTGTCTGTCGGTGTGTGTGAATGAGAATGGGTGTTGTTTTATTCAACTGAGCCAGGGAAACATGTGTGGGAGAAAGATGGAAAGACACATTATGCTGAAATGAGCGAGGGCATTCAACGAAAACGGGCTGACAAAAAAGTCCTTAACTCACCCCCTAAAGGGTGAGGCAGAGAGAGAAATAGAGAATGATTAAAAATAAAGATAAAATGAGGTGGGAGATAAAAAGATTATAATCTTACTAGTCATTAGTGGGAGTAGTATTGGGGGTATACTTAAATACTACTCTGCTATAAAGTTTATTATTTGTGTAGAAGGACACCTGCTTTCATGAGTAGAGTCACTCGCAGGTGCCCCTCAACCCAGCCATGCAAAGCAACTGTGTGAGTGAGTGAGTGTGTGTGCGTGTGTGAGAGTGTGTGTGTGTGTGCATGTGTGTGTGTGTGTGTGTGTGTGGAAAGCCCCATGCTGTGGAAATGACTGCCCATGGATCCATTTTACAAGGCCAAACAACAGAAGCCGCTGTGCTACTGTATGGTAGCGATAACACACACACACACACACACACACACACACACACACACACACACACAAATGGTTGAGGTAAGTACTCCCAGGGACAAAACCTGACATAATGGTCTATGCTTTTTGATTTATGAAAATAACTGCCCCATCACTGACTACTCACGATGGCACCCCGTCGTCCAATCCCCGACACCCTCCTCTCCCACTGTCCCCTAACGGCCGGTATAAAGGTTGTAGTGGGAGACCAACGGGCCACAATCTGGAGCTTTCATAAGTCTACAGAGCAAGAAAGAGGACGAGACACGCAAAAGAAGAGGGATGAAGGAGGGGCCAACTATAGTGGGTGTTAGGGCTAACATAAATGTCAACGGGGAAAACAAATACAGTTTTGGGGACCAGTGTCCGTATCTCGAGATGGAAAGAGTAAAGTCGGTGGGAGCTGCGTGGAGAGATACAGGTGCAGTGCTGTATAATCGGACTCGTTAGTAGCGGTCCACCCACGTATGCGGGGCGAGCCGGTCTGCAAGTCCCGTGAAATACCCAGCAGATGTTGGCGGCGCAGGCTTCGCCGTCCGAGGCTAAAAGTGGTCGCGGGTGGACCACGATGTAATGAGTGCTCATGGTGCTCGCTGGGCAGCCTTCTGTTCATGCGCCGAAGCTCCCCACATGAACGCCGTATTGTGTCTTGCCAACAGTTCTCAAATTATGGTGTTCGTCTTCTACACGGTGGGACATTAGAAGGAATATTTTACAGAGAATGTCAATCTGGAATGAGACCTTTTTTTTAAATGAAATTTGATTGGAACTGGTCTTCTAGCTCTTACACTTTTGAATAAGTGAGCTTCAGAGCTGTTGTCGACAGACTTTGCTACCTTTAGCTCGCAAAGCTACATTGGACCGCTGATGGCGGGAGCGTCATATTGAACTCACAGACATGATGAGAGTGGTACCCATCTTCTCATCTATCGGTAAGAAAGTAAAAAGCCTGTTTCCCAAAAATATCAAACTCTTTTTTTAAACTGATTTTAGGAGATTGATAATTTTCCATTTCTATGTTATCCTCAACAAAACTGTCTCGCTATGGCAATGCCGATGCGGTTCCCCGGGGGCTTGAACCCACAACTGACACAACTCTGTGTGTGTGTGTGTGTGTGTGTGTGTGTGTGTGCACACGTATGCATGTGTGTGTGTGTGTGTGTACTGAGGGCTTAAACACATAGCGGTGACTTTAGATGATAGGCCAACGGAAGAGCTGATAAACCTTCAATAAACAGTGGAGAGATGTGAGCTGAGAGAGAGCCGGAGAGACAGAGGGAGAGAGAAGAGAGACATGATACCCTTCTCGGCTGCTCTCCACTGGGATGATGGCAGCTCCTGCAGAGACACCAAGCTGCCAAGGAGTGTGTGTCAGTGTGTGTGTGTGTGTGTGTGTATGTGCGTGCGTAACAGATTGGGGATCTACTGTAGTGATTCTGTGAGGTCACATTGGTGACGTTATAAGGGAGATGTAACACACACACAGACTCACACATAAATGGACAACAGACTGCAAAGAAGTGCACGGATGCACACACTCACACACACATACACACACACGCAGCTGATCAGAATGAAGAAACTGTTCAATAAAGTAGTTTTGTTTTAAATGTGCTCTGTCACCAGCTGCCAACTGTTTACTGATTTAATATGCCACTGTGTGTGTGTGTGTGTGTGTGTGTGTGTGTGTGTGTGTGTGTGTGTGTGTGTGTGTGAGGAGCATCTGGCACTAAGGAGAATGTTTCCTGTTGTGGGAAAAAGAAAAAAGAAGTCTTGCAGCTCATCACACACTGATGTGCTCCACAAACAGCTTGGTGGAGTCGCACTGAGACCTTTCATTCAATCCTCTGTATTAGAAACGAGAGCGTTAGAGGCTGGTTTGTGTTGGTATTGACTTCCATTATGTGTTACCATTCATGCTGTTTAAGGCATGGTAGATGATGATGAATGTAATGGCACAAATTGCCAGTTGTGTTCTACGTGTATTCCTGTGTTTTGCTTATCCATAAATCCATCCCATCTTCACGCCTCCCACCACAATACTGTGTTTTTATAAATGAATGTGCAGAGGGAGACACTTAAAGGTTGCTCCCACATGTTTCTGCTGAGGGGGCAAAGTTCCTCCGTGCTCACCTTGAATCTCAGTTTAAGGAGTGGGGTTTGTGACATCAGCGAATCGTGGACTACCATGCGATACGTCTTGCATAGAAATTCCTGTGCACAAGCACTGAGAATGAACTTTTCAGCGAAGTAGGAGACAGCTTGTGTCCAGCAGCTAAACATTTTGAAACAAAAAGTATTTGCATATTTATAGATTCTGGATTGTTCAGAGGGGGAGAGCAAGTGAATGTGCCTCCAAGCAATTGTAAACACTACTGAAAAACCATCTTAAAATAAAGTTTTATTTAATTTGACCAGTCATAGTCTTAAAACACTGTGGGGATCATTAGAGGCGCTCCATAAAAATCCAGAGCATATTCATTGCCTCCACATGGCTCTCAACATGGCAAAGGCTGAGCCGGCAGCTCGCAGATAACAATGTTAGCAGCACCAACAGTACCAATGATGGCAACAGTGCTAACGGAGTTAACAGTGCTACCTGGTGCTTCCATCCTGGCATCAGTTGGGCACGCTCATGTGCACTGAGATGCACTAAAAGGCACGTGCGGCCTGGTTATGGAGGCAAAAGAACGGAGAAACTCAGATTTCAGCACACAGAGGGAGAGCCAGTTCATTTTCTGCTCAGGTCGAAAATACTTCACTATATACTTACATAACAAATATTTGTTTGTTGCTTTATTAATGCTCTGGTTGTCGTATAGACAAACTTTAAATCAAACATGTTTTTATATCTCTATAAACTATTTGTCAGGCAAGAGGACAGGAAAAATCTACACAAAATATAAAAAATAAACTGTCTGTAATTTGCTTATTTCATTAAACGTTGGTGTCATGATATTGACCAGAATAAAAGGACAGCAACGTATAGCAGAAGAGAAGAAGAGAATGGGAGGAAGAGGGGAGAAAGGGAGGTGTGAAGCAGAAAAGAGCATCTTCGTCTCAAACATTAGTTTCAAGGCACGAGCCAACTCAGCGGGCGTATGCTTGTTCGTGTGTGAAGAAAATAACTGAAAAACTGTCTTTTTATGTTGCATGTGTGAGCGATCGCGTGTATGTGTGCGCAAAATGTCTTTACAGAGAGCCAACACAGCAGGTGGATGTACAGTGTACTTGTTATATCGGGGAATTTGTATGAATATGATTGTATTTCAAAGAAAGACTTTATGACTTTGAGTAACTGTGTGTGTATGTGTGTGTGTAGAGGTGGTGTAATGTCTTTGTTCTACAGTGAGCACAGACATTAGCAGACAACACCAGATGGTGGGCTAAAATGAGACAACGGAAGAGGGGGAGGAGGAGATAGACAAGATCCTTCCATCATCATCCTTCTTCAGTTTCCTGTTTTAACACCAACAAGGTGGCATGAACCTCAACATCAAATCATTTAAAATGTAAATATATATAAATATATATGTACGTATGTATCAGAGGTTTTAGCCACATCACCGTTTAAAATAAACTGGAACATGGTATACAAGTTGGAGCTGTGCACAAGGTTTTGTATGAAATTATATCAAATTAATTCTTGATGACTGCTCACAGGCATTCACATCTGCATCATTAAAACATCAACAGAAAAATACTTCAAAATGGCACAAGGTGTTTTTACTGCTGGTATATCTGGGAACTTCTTAGAAACCTTCAGTTTCATGTTCAAATTACGGAATGTGCAATTTTGTCCTCAGTGAGGACCTCAGCCTGCACCTGGTAGCAAAATAACGAAGAAAAAGATCAGAATATGAAGAATTAATTTGGTTCATGACTACAACCAGAACCAGCACTTTAATCTGAGCTCTCGTGAGAATGACAAGGTACAAAAGTCTCGTCTTAAAGTGAGTGATCTTTTATTTGAAAAGACGTGTCCTCCATCCTCGTCCTCTCAACAACAACATTGGCAGAGTTGTGTGAAAGTTTGTGAGAATGCTGTTTATGTGAAACAGAAAACTGGACACCATGCCAGTCAGCGAGGTGTGATAATACTGCCAGCCGTATGCTTGATTTGAGGTGTGAAATCACAAACACGACATGGGAAAAAAAGTGAAATCATTACTTTTATGTTCCCTCATCTTTGTTTCCATGTTAACCAAAAAAATAAAGGTATCAAAACAAAAGTGACAGCTCATGTGCTTTTACGATACTCTTTTATAAATATAGACATATTCAAGATTCATTTAAAAACTAGAGCCCGTCTCGCGGTGGGATCACACCAGCTGCGATGCCACATCGGTGCCCGTCCTCGGTCCACACCTGCTTCAGGTTCCGCCGCCATTGTGATCTCAACGGCACACATGGAGAGTTTTGTGACAGCATAATAGAAGCGCCTGTCAAAACCGCCTCTGTTCCTGTTCCAGTAGTTGTCTCCAGGGCCACATTTTGCCATGATGACACACTCGCAGACTCACAAGGTGACGAGCGATACCAGTTGGCTGGTACCAGCTGGTGATTAAAAGTGAAAGCTTACACATAGAGGATGCATTTGAAGGCACATGACAACATCGTTGGGGCTTTCTCAACAGTTACTCAGTAGCACCTTGATTCTTATCCTCTCCAATTATTTGGTTCTTTGCTTTGATATGATAGTTGAAGAAATGTAACGATGGAGCAAAACTCTCACCACTAAGAAAGACTACCACTGTACTGCCACTTTCATTTCCTGTTGTCATCTCTAGTGTTGAACACCGGAGCCCCCCATGGCTTTGTGCTCAGCCCACTCCTGTACACGCTAGACTCGCTCTACACCCACGACCGGCACCCCTGAGATGAAAACAACTCTGTTGTGAAGTTTGTGGTTTACGCCACCATCATTGGCCAGATTACACAAAAGGACATGGAGATCTTGCACCAAAAAAAGAAAAGAACATCTCCACCCTGATGAAAAAAAGCTCATGGAGCCATGAGCCATATGGAGGAGCCATAAATGAACCTTGAACCACTGATTAACCTTGAATGTTTCCTTTTGGCAAAATACACCAAAGTTGATTCCTTGTTGAATTTTTCAGGCCCACATCTTCCTCAGTCTTCATGTCATCATTCTCAACATCCATCCAACACACACTCTCTATCTCTCTCTCTCTCATACACACACACACACACACACTAACATATTATCTACCTAGAATTCAAGCTGAGCTAAGCGTGAAACTGCAGCTTAGCCATGTAATTTATCAGTGCTCACACTAAACTGTAATGAAGAGTAAATCCATCAATTTTTCGTAAATGTTCTCCATTTCGAGGTGATGGGGTGGAGCCTCATCAGTCTGCCTTTCGACCAATACATCTCCACCATCTTTCAATCTGTTCTAATTTCCCCCCAATATGATTTGCTTTCTCATTCATTTAAATGCATCAACAACAGCAGAAATTCTAATTATCACAGTTAAAGAGCATATTGGGATATCTCCTCCTTCACTGCTGTGCCCGATGCAGTGAGGAAAGCCCAAATAGATCAATCTGACACACTGAGGATATATGGATATTCTGACTAAACATAATACATTTATGATCGCATACAATAAGTCAATTTAATTACAGATCAGCTCAACATGGCGGTGGGAGGAGTCTGCCATGTTGTTGGCTAGTTTTAGCAAAATGAGGACGATGAGACTTTATGATGTTCTCACAAATAAACGGCAATAAGCCTGTCTTTGCATTATTAGATTCACATACACAATTGCAGGCACACATCCAGATCCAAACACCAGCAGTGTCCTTGAATCTTTGGTTGGTTAAAACAGCCCTCAAAATAGACAGAGACAATACTTTACCATTGGGAGCCATTTTGGCGTTGTTCTCTAAGCAGAAGGACAATACTCATTTATTTTCCTGTGGTGAACTGAGTGAGCGTGTGTATGAATAACACTGGACCAAAGGGGGGTCTGTTTCCTGACTGTGCGAGTGATATTCTGGTCTTGTATCCATGTGGTGAAGTTGCATGGCAACCGCCCCAAATTGTAAACTGTTGAATATGATGAATGATTTAACACTGAACTTGTTTGATAAAAAAACGAACCGTGCTGCGTTCGGTGCGGTTGCTTTGGGCTGGTAAACCTGTCAATCAAACTTCATTGTGTAGACAAAACCACCTGACCAAGACTGCCTGTTAAGGAGCCTCACACGCCGTTTGTGGTCTGAAAGCAACCACAACAACAACAACAACAAAAACAACAACAACCACCTGATTGTAAGCTGTTCAGGAAGCGATCTGACAGTAAGTGATCTAAATAAGCCATATAGGCCAGAAGCAAAATCCTTCATAAAGCAGAGTAACATGTGTGCGCAGCAGCACTCAAGTGCAGGATTTTCCAATGATTATTCAGTCACTCGGTCAAAAGCCTGTTCTACATTTAGAAAGGCAAAAGGGTTTTTCCCCCCCAGATTACAGCAACAATCCATATGGGAGCTAAACAGTAGAGAAGCATCAGGAGCACTGCTGTCGGAGAGAATCCACAGTGTGACGACAGGAATACTTGGCCAGCACACAAAGAAGATGGCCACGGAGTTCAAACATGCGTACATGGAGCAACTCTGGACAAGATACAACACTCAAGGGATTCTATACGTTAACACATGTGCACACACTCCAGCACATTGTTTCCTTTCCTGTCTGCACAAACAGAATTTCCTATGGGGCTCTGGGTAACATGCACATGCGTGTGTGTGCGCGCGCGAGTGTGCGTGTGTGTGTGTGTGTGTGTGTGTGTGTGTGTGTGTGTGTGTGTGTGTGTGTAACTTCCTGGCAGCCATTGAGGAAACATTAGTCGATAAAAGCGGAAAGAGACACAAAGAGGAAAAAGACACTAAAAGCAAGATGAAAAGAATTAAATACATTGAGAGGACACAAGTGAGGAGACAAAATAAAATGTAAAATGGTGGTCTTATAATATTAATAGAAAGTGTGCAGGCGTGTCTACATGTGCACAGCAAAGTGATGCCTCAAAGTTGAAGGGAAAAGTGATAGTAATCACCAAAACTGCTGTGATGACAGAAAGGATATAAGCGAAATTGACCTCCGAGCAGTGGTTCCCAAACTCAATATATATATATATATATATATATGCAGGTCATATATGCATAATGCTTATATATGTACACAGATACTGATACATTACAGAAGAAATTGTCAACAATATTGAAACCCTTTTTTTATGTGGTGGAATGTTATTAAAAGCCCACAATGAATGAATAATGATGTGATAAATCTTGCACCCCAGGGAGCTGTGGCACCCACTTTGGGAACCACCGCCTGATAGAATAACATATTTAAGGGAGAAGGGATAAAGAGCTCAATTAGCACCTATGCATGCATATAAATTGATCATGCAGTCAGATTGAAAGTAAAAGCATGGAAAATAGAACAAAGAAGAATTAAATAAGTGTTTATTAATCAAAACAGTGTTGAAATTCAGCAGAAACAAGGTGCCAAGGAAAGACTGGCAGAAAATATTACCAAAACCAACATAAAGCCTCACAATGGGATCTTTAGGTTCAATCAGCAGAGTTAAATAAAACTATGTGTTACATGATTGCTTTGTAAGAGAGAGCATCTCCTTACTCAGATTATTCAGAAAAGGTCCTCAATTACATGTAGGATTATTATCTATAACAAGAAGCCTTCCTATAGGCTGCCGGGCTGTGCATCTTCCAGGCAAGCCTGTTGATTGGACCAAAAATGGCAAAATTAGAGGGAGATGTAAGAAGGAGCAGAAATTTTAAATGGTGAAAACTGCTGATGTAGTTGTGGGCCGGGCTGCCTGTCACACTACCTTGTCAGAAAAAAATGAATAAGAAACCTGCAAAATCAACCTGAAAATGTTGTTTCATTGGCTGAGAATAGGGCATTGTGATTGGTTCTTACCATCTCCCGGGGCAGGAACATCTCTTCCTGCCGTAGGACCACAAGACACACACTCTCTCCCTGTCGCGTGCTCCGTAGCATACACACCAGCTCCTCTTGGCCCACACCTGTGATATCCACACCGTTGACCTACAGAGACGCCACCATTAGCAGCAGCACTACCATGTTTCCTTTCCTCCACTACACTCACCTCCTTAGTTCTAATATTATCTTCAATGCATCACATGTTTGGTAGAATGACACACAAGCTTAAGTCTTTTTTTTCTCTCTTTTTTTAAAGGACTACATAAATCTCAGCTGCCCTGTACCTCAAGTATGCGATCTCCGGACTGCAGGCGTCCATCTTTGACAGCGGCTCCACGTGCCAGAATGTTTTTGACTAGAATAGGACCGGGGCCGTGGACTGAAGAATCTCTGGTTACCACGGTGAAACCAAGACCTTCCGAGCCTAGACACACACACACACACACACACACAAAGAAATGTGATAAAGAATAGAGAGGTGAGGTACAATGTACAAGCAGAAGTAACACTCTTATATCGACACACAAATATCCTGGATGGCTGTTTACTGCCTGCCTCTATATTTGTCTTCCACAGGATTTGAGAGTAAAGAGAACATCTCCTATCCAGCCTCCCACACACACACACATCCTATAAAGTACACCTGAAAACTTCAACACAGTGCTGTTGACTCAGCTCCTGACTACATATTGTAAGTGTGATAACCTAAAGCCTTCGGATGGTGTGTGTGTGTGTGTTGCTTTAAACCCTTTAGCTATAGCTGGTGCTAGAGTATCTGCAGGTGTTAAGGTTTTAAAAATGGGTTCAGGTGTGGGGCAGAGAGGGTGGTGAGGGGGAAGGAGGGGGAAGGAGGGGGGGATCAATTGAGAAAGAGACGAGGAAAAGGTAAAAAAAGAGAAATGAGCGGAAACAGGGAGTGAATGTTCTGGAAAGACACGTGACGAAGATTAAAATAGTAATCAGTGAAAAACACATGCACACGCGCGCACACACACACACACACACACACACACATTAAAATGAGCGTGAAAGAGCTCAGAAACATGCACGCATGTACACAAAAAAAAGACCACACACAGACAGAGAGACTCGTGTTTTTTATAGACCTCATTTAGTCTGGTCTCTTTAGCAGAGCCAAGTCAGCAGTTTGCTCCAGTATGAATTCATATCAGCAGAAATGAAAAGATCAATAAAGACTTAATAGACCCTGAAGAGAGGGAATCAGGAAGATGGAGAGAAGAAGGGTGAGAGGAGGGAGAGTCGGCCAGAGAACAGAGAAAGGACGCTGCATAGAAATAAGCACAATGCTGGGTGCAGTAGCAGGAGAAATAAAGTGGGTTCATAGTATACTTTTAGAAAATGGCAAGAAATAAAGAGGGTTAATGATGTACTTTCAGAAATCTTCTGAGGGACTGTGAAAGAAAGGTGAAACAAACATATATAACAACAACAGATGTGACTAGAAACTTTTTGTAGTTCTCCCTGACTCTCTAAAATAGAGAGACCTTATACAGTATTAGCATCATGGCGGGCATATTTGACGCCTTCGGGCAATCCAAGTAACTACAAAATGGTCCCCGTTTGCACACAGAGAGAAGCGACTATGTATACCTTCCTTTTGAAGACAACAGATATTTTGAATATGCTAGTGTTGAGAATGAACAGAGGGAATAAAAAGATCACATATCAGAGAGGTGAGATGTGTTCTGAAATATTTCAACTTGTCATTTACAGCAGAAAGGTGACCTGAGACCTCTCTGAGAAGACGCCTGACTACAAGGGGGGCTTTGTCTTTTGTAGCGAGGGATGTTAACGGTTCTGCTATCAGTGCTTTAGAAGTTAGGGAGCGAGGTCTCGGCGTAAAATAGCAGCGTAGTCAGCCTCCTCTCTCCGTCTCCTTGCCCGTCTTTGCACGAGAGGAGCGGCTCAGTGCAGTGAGAGACACACATTGTGGCAGAGAGATCAAAAGTGGAGTCGATGCTGAGAACTCTATAAAAGCCCTCACAGGTAAAGGAGGTAATACCAGCAATTTATCACAACATTTGGCAAACAAGCCCTCGTCCTCTGCCGGTAACGTTAGTAAGATACATGATGGATAATCACTTAGCTGCAAATGCATTTAAACGTTTTGGGAACATTTTGTATTACTGTTGACTAATATTTCACATACAAGCATTATAAAGCAATGGGGATTATTTTCCTAATCAATTGTCTTTATCTTTTTTTTTTTCACAAAATGACTAGTATGCCAGTATCAATACCCAATATCTCTCCCTGTGTGTAGCCAAGTGTTGCTCACCTTTCTTTAGATCGATCCTCAGCCTTCGTCCTACTCTCTTATTGGTCACCAAGCTGGAGAGGGCGGGACTTTTCTTAGGGAGGGGGCTCTCGCTCCTCCCCTTGGGTGTCTATGTGGAGAGTGTGGAGCATTAAGCAGTGCTTATAGAATTTTAAATGTTGACATAAATTGCTATCTTTTACGTTATTTGTTTGTCATTGTAGGTATTATGCATAAAAAACTGAATTTGCTAAAAGTGAAAATGGTGAATTGTATACAACACTTTACTGGCAAACATAGACATTATGTGTCACTATGTGGGGAACCACCAGCAATAAACTGTGTAGCGCTCTGCCACAAGTTTATGAAATAGTTTATGCTTCAATGGTCGTCATTGCAGAAACCACAGATACAGATTGGTTTTCTAATAAAATAAAGTGATAATCATCTGTTGCTAAGTAACTGTTGCCACTGTGGCAGCTGTTTTGCAGATGTCCGCCATGTCACCATGGTAATACTGACGGCACGATTGCATGTGCTTCAATCAGAAAGACTTGATAGCTCAAAGAAAGAGACAACTAAAAATAGATTCAGCCCAAAAGCTTAAAATCATGGCATTTGATAACTTCAAATACATTTTTTTCATGAAAACCCATTGCGTTGTTTGAAAGAGGAAGGCATGGGAAGCCATTCAGGCTTGTATGTTCTCTGAGGCAGTTGAGCAGAAAGCTGTAAAAAAAACTCATGTGATAAAGTAGCATAACTTGCATGTGTACATTATGAGTTGCTTGTTTCTTGATAATTAAAGCATTACATTGTGCTTTATGCAAGTAGATTAAAAAAAATACTTTTCACACCCATATTTACCATTAAAGAACGGGTGGCTGTGGAGGAGAGCAACTTACATTAACAGCAGCTTCGGTGGAGGCGGCTTCCTCGGCCAATCGCAGAGTCGGATGCTCGGGGGCCTTAAACACGGGTTTGGCTTTGACAGGTGGAGGCGGCTCTTTGGTCTTGGCGATTTGGGGGCTGCTGTCGGGACCGGCGCCATTGCCAAAGAGCTGACCAATCAGACTCTTCTCGTAGCGTTCTCTGTGGATGGAGGGAACTACTTCCAAGCGGACAACTGGGGAGCGCATCGCCTGCCGGAACACTTCCTGCGCTCTGAGAGGGAAAGAGAGAGCGAGAGGTGAGCGACTGCTGCAGAGGAAACGGTGTGAAAAAGATTTGTTCAACAAGTGGCTGCAGCTTTAAATATAGTTTGTGTGTATGTGTACTGTATATGACACGCATTTGCCATTAAAACTAATAATGCCATGAATGAGTCGAGAGTGTGAAGTTATCAATCTAATAAGCAAAGTAATTAGCAAAGGATATATAACCCCCTTACTAACAAATAGTAAGGAATAAAAAAAATCTAGTTATTTGCTTATTAATATAAATGAGGTGTCGGTTGAAGAAAAATGTTTTAATTTGCCATAACATATCTTGGGTTCATATATCTTTATTAAACTAATTTGATTTGATTGTCAATTCCAAGACCGATGAGGATCACTGCGAATAACAACTGGTTCCACTGAAAATTACTTTTGAAATTAATCCAATTAATTATCTAGTCAGAAACAATAAAACAGTCAATAATCTCATTTTAAATGTACAATGATATGAAACACAGATCCGTATAAAATCCTTGCGTTTGATAGGCTAAAATACAGCCAAAGCAAATCTTGTGGTAACATGTTGAGTTTGGGTTCTCAGTCGGCCAAAATGTTTTTTTCCCCCATTTTTCTTTTAAATCTATTTATGCCTTGTGATGCAAGACATAGTTGATGAAGAAAAATCATCAAATCAAATGAACTATATGTATTCATATGAAGTTAAACATGGATGTAAAATTAAGATGTATGCTATGGTCATTTGTTATCTGTAGTTCATTATTCTAAGATGTTTCTATCGATCTCCCTGGTTGTCAGTGGTTATCTCTGGTGGGTCACTGCGTGTTTCTGTGAACAAGATAAACAGGACTGAACAGGAGATGCAGCACAGAACAATGACACCTGTGCATCCGGCCATTATAATCTCATAATCTATAAGGGAGATCATTTTGCAGAGAATTAGTTCATATCAGATTATGCTAAGTGAATTAGGGGGACCATTGTGTCAGAGGCGATTGGCACACAACATCATTCACCTCAGATAACCGACAGAGAAAATCCAGTTTATTTAAATTCTATTGGATTACACTCCTGTTATTTCCCGCCTCGATTATTATTAGAAGCATAATGACCTTTAAGTTTCTGTAACTAGAGACTACAGTATGTTTAGAATGTCATGTATGAATAATATACTTGTTTAAACTTTGAATACAGTGATATGAGCAATACTAATACTTTAAAATGTTACCAGGAAGACTTGCGGGGATAGATCTGGTGATGAAATGACATCTAAATCAATCAATCGATGCATCATAACAGAAAATACATTTGTTATACATCAAGTATATTTACTGAACATTAAGGACCAATTGAATTTGCTTTCTATATATTATGCTTTTGATATAATGTCACTAAGCACTTGTTTAGAATGAGGCTTCCAGGTAAATGTACCTGGATCGTAGAATGGCTTCTACGTGTGTGTTTAGGGATGATGGATGGTCATCTTTTCTCAAGTAGACTCACACTGAAGCTTGTGTCGAGCCACGCCGAATGACACTTTGTAGTGATTTCCATTGTAATACAAGCACAATACAGTACAATGAACCGAGATGTGAAAGCTGTGTATATGGGGACCATTGTGCACAGATATTATCATCATTGTTGCTGATTGGACAATGTGCACAGGCCCATTTGTGTAAAAGTGATATTCTAATCAAGCAGGCTACCTCAACACAGCTGCCAAGATGGGACAATGAAAGTAAGTGTGTGTGTGTGTGTGTGTGTGTGTGTGTGTGTGTGTGTGTGTGTGTGTGTGTGTGTGTGTGCGTGTGCGTGTGCGTGTGCGTGTGTGTGTGTGTGTGGACATGGCACTCAGAGGGATCAGCGGACTTTCAGTGGCCTATTTAGACATGTTTCCCTGGACCAAGTACCACATCTCAATACACATGCCATGACAACAATACTGGCAAGGATGTGTGTGTGTGTGTGTGTGTGTGTGTGTGTGCGTGTGTGTGTGTGTGTGTGATCACACACAAACCTGTCCGTGTTAAGAGAAGGCCTGGCAATGTCACATACAAAAGTAAAGACTAGTTGCTTTGTTCATATTGTAATGTGTCTGCATTCGAGATGTGTGTGTGTGTGTATGTGTGTGTGTGTGTGTGTGTGTGTGTGTATGTATGTGTGTATGTGTATGTGTGTGTGTGTGTGTTGGTGTTTGTGAGAGACTAACCCTATCTTTGAACAATAGGTGCAAACCCCTCCGGTGATAATCCATTTACCTACAGTACAGCATGAAAAAACCTCATATAATCTTATTACCACACTGAAAGCTGGACCAGGACTATTGTGTCGACGGCATAGACATTGTAATGTGCTGTAATCATTATAACATCCGCATCAGTCCTTGTAATCTGTGTGGCAGATTGTTTTTACAGGTGTGTCTTTTGTCATTTTAATGCTCTATAATCATGTTACATCCTCAAATTCGTGTTAATGTGCTTCAGGGGTGCAGTAAGCAAACTACTTGGAAACATCTGGTCTCGAATGAATCTTGAACAAATATTTCCTCGGAAGAATGAGGTGAAACGAGCAAACACACAAACGCCGACTCTAACACACGCATACACACACACACACACACACACACACACACACACACACACACACACACACACACACACACACACACACACAGATGAATGTGGAAGCGAGGCTCTCCAAACATCTGCCAAGTGTCGTTTCAGTTGTTGTCTGTGATGGCAGTGCAACAGCGATATAAACCCTCCGACAATGGAAAGGCAAACACGACACACAGAGGCAGCGCCGGGCCAGACTTCAAAAGGTTTCACACATGAAATGCATCATCTACTCACATGAGGGCTCTGTGTTTTCTCCTTCAGATTATGTTATGTAAGGGACATGTCTTTTTTAATTCAATGATTGATTTACTTTTATTGAATTCAAAGCACACATTTACATTTGAACAGAAAAGCGGTGTCTGGGTAAAGCCTGCTGAGTCCTGTACCGGGTCGGGTACCGGCACAAATATGTTGCGTAATAGGTGAAGGAGGCTTTTAAAATTCCCGGGCACTGGTGAAAATGATTGGGCATTATTTTTAGCCACAAGGATTGTTTTTATTGTAAAAGCCGAGCATCGATGACACGGAAATGGAGCGCCCTCAATGCCGCCAGTAAAAAGAAACTTTTCTAAACCTGGATTTGTGATTATAGAACAAAAAGACTCAGCTTGACCACGGGGTTAAATATTAACTTAAATGTATTGAATTTCTCCCTTTTTCTTTGCAGCTATCAAACTCACCTTGTTGGCATTATTTCATCCCCTAGACCCAACACACACACACACACACACAGACAAAGACACACACACACAGACACACACACACACACAAACACAGCGTTGCACTCACTGGCTGAACGTCTTGTCCATGAGGTCGGTGTTGTTGATCATGACGATGCACTCGTCCTCTTGAAACAAGCCCTCCTTTCGTGAGCGACTCTCCTCCTCCACGCCGCGGATGTACAGACCAAGAGACCTGACAGGAGAGCGAGCAATGAGAGGAAAGGAGGTGAAGGTATGTTCCCATCACTACCGCGGTTTTTCTTTTACTTTAAACCTTGCACGCAAAGTTTGTGACTTTCAGTGTGCGTCCCTTAAGTGTTTGATGGGGTTGTCCAGAGGGGCCATCCATATGGTGTATGTTCATGTCTCGTTGTGGATCAGTGGGATGACATGACAGACAAGCACACACATAATCAGAATATGGAGATTAACACATGATAAAAGTGACAGATCCACATTGACAGGCAGCCAGTAGGAAGGTAGGAGAGACTGAGGGACTATTTCAGAACCGCCTGTCCTCAACATCAACCGTGGCATCTTAACAAAGCTGAGGCGTTGACACTGACCTCAGCAGCGAGAGGATGAAACTAGGTTAAGAGGTGAAAGGGATGATGGTAAATGGCGGAACGAGATGGAGGAGGTGTTCGGGGGAAACGGGAGGAGTGGACAGGAAAGAACAGAGAGAGAGGAATTTAAGGAGGAGATTGGCAGGGTCAGGTGAGTCATGAGAACAGCCATAAAAGCTCATCCTGCTCTCATTTAGGAAATCCCCATCCACTGTCTGACTGCCATACGCCCAAAGAAAAGCCCTGCATAGCTGGGCAATTTTTCTTCTATTTCCACTGTCTCTGTGTGTGTGTGTGTGTGTGTGTGTGTGTGTGTGTGTGTGTGTGTGTGTGTGTGTGTGTGTGTGTGTGTGTGTGTGTGTGTGTGTGTGTGTACTGTAGCACCTGGGTCGAGAATTCCTGACAAATGCAGAACAAGATGACAAGAATATAACCCTTAGCTGGGAAACAGACAATACTTTGTAAGGTTAAAGTACACAATGAGGGCATGTATGGAATTCTTTGTGTGTGTGTGTGTGTGTGTGTGTGTACACAACTTACCGTCCACTAAGTGATGAGCTGTAAGGAACCACATGAATTCCCAGGGGACTGTCCTCTCCCAGGATCTCCACTGTTCTAGTCAGCCTACTCGCACACACAGTTGAACCCACCCACCACACACACACGCACACACACACACACACACACAAACCACGAAAATCAAATCAGTGGGAGAAAAAGAAGAGATGTACTATTAGCATACTAAAATACAACAATGATACAAGTTCTGTCACAGTATAATAAAGGGAAGCCAGTGTTGAACATTAACTGGAAAACACACAACGCCAACGTGAACGCGTCTGATCGGTCCTCTCTCCTATTCACATATGAACGAACCCTAAAAGATGGTGTGGAGACAGAGGGGGTTAGGTCTCAAACACATGGAGACACCAGAATACTCTTGAAAATGTGCGTCTCCTGAGGAAAAGTTTGACAAAGTGCTCTCCTAGATTGACGCATTACTTTCCATGGACGTGTTCATTGTGCTAAAAATACGTTTTTTGTTTCCCGCCGCCGACTTAACCGTGTGGGCGAGCCCAGCCCTGAGAGGAAGGGATGCCGACACTCTATTCAAAGTCAACAAGACTGCAGACGGCCCTGTGTGTGTTTGTGTTTGTCAAAACCCTTTTGAGCCATTCATCTCGATGGGTTTCTTCCTCCCTTTCCATCTCTCAGTGTCTGTGTCTCGTTCAGGTCATTCAAGTGTGTCTGCTTTACATTCCGTCTGTGTTTTAATGTGTGTGCGTGTTGAAGTCGTTGTTTGTTTGATTGGTTTATCTATCAGAGCACAGCCATTAATCCTCCCCTGACCTTCTCCATGCTCCCTGTGTGGCTTTTTTCTCACTGAGTTTGTCTGAACTTAGTTTTGTACTCTTTAGTTCTACCCTGCTTTCCCTCTCTCTCCCTCTCTCTGTGTCTGTTCGTTTTCTCTCCCTTTCTTTTCCTCTCTCTCGCTCTCACCATCCATCCATTCCAAAACCCACTTGAACTGATCTCAGTACAGTTGCTGATGAACTCCAGAAAGGGTGGTTGGGTTGATGATGGGTGGCAACAGGGGAGAGATGCAAAGTGCAACTGCAAGTCCCCCCACCCCCCCCCACACACACACACACACACAACACACAACACAACACAAAGCTGATGCTGCCACATCGTCACTCAGCAGATTTGAGCTAATCCAGACAAAAGGAAACAAGGGACTGCAAGAGAGCGGAGCAGGGCAGAGGGAGGAAAGATGGCAAGGATGGAGGGAGGAGAAAAAGAGGGAGGTTATTAGTTGAGACAAAAGAAGAAAGGGATGGAAAAATGGTGGGAGTGAGTAAAAAAAGATGTCCCAATTCCATACTACATATCAACAAGTTTTGAGTTTATAGAGTGTTCAAGCTGGAAAAGTGAAAAGAACATATTGCTGTAATTAGCTTGCAGTTTGACTAGCAATGGTGTAAGTATTGCATAATCTCCCTGTAATATTCCTGTTAAAATGAACAGTTAGGTATGCTGATTGCTTTCAGACTACATATATTTGTATGGAGCACACTGTACACATAGATGTGGGACACAGCATGAGATGCCAAAGGTAGGCTCGGAGGCTGCCTGGTGTGTTGAGCTAAATGCTAATGCCAGCATGCTAACATGGTCAGATAATGCCACATGCTGATGTTCAGCAGGGAATGTTCATTATGTTCATCTGTGCATCTTAGTTTAGTGTGTTAGAGTGCTAACCTTTGCAAATGTATACTTTATACTCTAGAGACACTGTGTCCACTTTAATTGTTACACTTTATTTTTTATTTTACATTTGTATTTCCTTTATTATTTAAATCTTAAATGTAATATGTCCTGCTATTTTATTTTATTTTATGGTATATTTGTAAAAAATGTGTTGCTGCTGCGTCAAGAAATTTCCCCCTAGTGATGAATAAAGTATAATCTAATCTAATCTAATCTAAAATACAGTTTATCTCACTCGTTTTTGGCATTATCATAAAACTTGAATGCATCGAGTTCAGGGGAATATCTATGTCATATGGGTACATTGTCTGGT
The DNA here is from genome assembly GCF_009769545.1 of Cyclopterus lumpus. Lineage (NCBI taxonomy): Eukaryota > Metazoa > Chordata > Actinopteri > Perciformes > Cyclopteridae > Cyclopterus > Cyclopterus lumpus. Next base: position 16,799,943 of record NC_046986.1, on the reverse strand, counting down.
ACCCATGAATGTCTGGAACAAAGCTGGTACTCCATTGAGTAGCAACTGAAACATTTGACCCGCTGGAGGCAAAATGAGACTAAATGTACAGAATGTCCCGTTCATCCATTCTTTAGTTGTGACATTTCACTCTGGACCAAAGTGAGGCCAAAGAGTAGCTACAATTCATACGGGGTGAAAAGGGAAAGAAGAGAAGAAACGGATAGAAAGAAGAAAGCTGAAGAACAAAACAGTGAGGGGGAAAAAAAGGGATGAGAAGGTAAGAGGGAGGTCTGGAAGCAAGATATAGTGAAACGAAGGGAGGAGGAACCACTGAATTAATGAGACGAGGCTAATGAATAGCATTAATATGAGACGAAAAATAACATCCACCCTCCCTCTATCCTTTCCTGTTGTTGTGCCTCTGATCTCTAACACTCCCACAAGCACAAACACACACACACACATACACACACACACACACACACACACACACACACACGCACACACACACACACACACACACACACGCACACACACAAACAAACACACACTTGAGATCCATTTGCGTTTCCTATTTTATTTTTTGTTTGAGATGTATGACAGGCTGCTGCGCTGCAAAAAGGGAAACAATGAAGTGGAGGTGAGAGAGACAAAATGGGTGAGACTTGAGAAAAAAGAGAGAGGGAGAGAGCAAGAGACAGAGAGAAAGAGAGACAGAGCCAAACACACAGAGAGCGGGAGAGAGGCAGAGAGATGAAGAGAGCAGGTGTTCTCTTTATCCACCTGCCACTTCACTGATCCTCGCTATGAAAGAGCAGAAATAACAAAAAAAAGGAGGATGTGCATTACCAAACCACTCTCTCCCTCTCACTGCATTTCACCCTCTCACCCTTCGTCTTATTTGTCTCTCTCTCTCTCTCTCTCTCTCTCTCTCTCTCTCTCTCTCTCTCTCTCTCTCTCTCTCTCTCTCTCATCTCTCTCTCATCTCTCCTCTCTCCTCTCTCTCTAAGATGGTCTTAAAAGTGCCCGGTAAAGGGGATGCAGAACACTTTTATGGTTAATATAGGCAAATGCATGAATTAATACATCACAGAAGAAATACACATAAAAAACTGGAGGTGGAGTAGTTTAATCAGCATTTGTAAAGAGTGAGTGTATAAAAGTATCTTATGTTCTGTTGATAAGTAATCGTGTGACATTGATAATCTCTGTTAACCCTGGAAATCCTCCTCGTCTTGTGCATCCAGTGAAACCTGTTTACCTTTTCACCTCCGAGCTTCTAAAATACCTCCTACGCAGAGCCTCATTTCACAAAGAAAAATAGCACGAAGGCGACGCTACTTCAATAAACCAATTTACAGTAAATTCTGTTTCCCTGAATAAAAAGCACACTGTGATTCACATGTAATGAGTTTTCCTGTGACCACGCTGTGTGGTTAAAATTACGATGAGCCATTACTATTTTTATAGGTGTCACTTCACACACACACACACACACACACACACACACACACACACACAGATATTCATTCATTTAACGTATGTTTGGCTGTTCCAATATTTATGGCTGCATTCCTCTACTCATTTTGGACTTTTTCGCAATTTCAAGGATCGTTTCCCAGCGACTACAAAAACCATTACATCACTTTTACATTACTCACAGCTGAGATGGTCTTTGCGCCAGAGTGGGTGAACGTGAGATGATATGTGGAATAAAAAAAAAAGGTTTATGAGAAATTGAAGCAAATGTGTGCCTCTTAAGTAATGACCTTTATATCCACTGCATTGAACTGTCTAGTACCAGAGGACTCCATAATACTAAAAACAATATTCTCTGATTCACTTCTATTCAGATGTTCACATTAAGTATATTTGAATCAGAATTTGTTTCTCGTCATGAATTCTGGTGACAGGGTTGCGTGTCAGAATTATATCATGACATAACTCAACAGAAAGATGAGAAAAGGTCTGATATTGCCCACCCCACACCTTGGTAGTGCATGTAGTGTGTGATGAATATGAGATTCTAAGACTGTGTGTGTGGCTACAGCTGGTTGCTATGGAGAGAGGCTACGGCTGAGGTCAGACATTATTCTCTCTCATAAGTCTCTCTCTCTGCGTGTCCGCTCTGCAGGTTAAACTACGTATTATTTTGCTGTAGTATTTATGGGCTGACTGTGGATTAAATGCCCACACTGAAATAAAGAGCGACACACTTTCCATTAAGGGAGGTCAATGTTGTCAGACAGAGCGGCACGTTGTTCAATGATGTAATGGCCATTTTCTCCGATTTACAACTGACCCATTCACTGCCTCGGTCCGTATTAGTCATGCTATTACAAAGATTGACCTTGCTTTTGTTGTGTGGACACATCAGGTTTTGTATGTTTATTAGAGGACAACTCTTCTGGTTTTCGGTCCGAGCGAGACCTTCGAGTAACTACGAGTGAATGAGAAAAATTGAAATTACATCTAGTTATTTGAGTCCCGCAGTGGAATAAACACACAACTCACGCAATTAAAAATGTTGTAAACAAATCAGCATTTTATCCACATTAACTTAAACACTTATTGGGAAGTAAAATACAATTCTAATTCTCCTACTTCCTCAATCAGCCTCCATATTTTAGTTAGATGCATAAACATGCGATGGATGATTGTGGTGAATATCTTGGACGTGTGTGTCAAAGAAAAAATAACAACAGAATGAAAAATTGAATTCCCGGGGGGATTAATAAAGTAGTCTTAATTTGGTGGAGAAAATGCGCCTCAGTTTTATTGAATTATTCTCAGGCAAAGGCTGAATAAAAATGATTACGCTTTTTTTATGAAATAAGATCAGGCTGATATATTAAGCTAAAGAAAAACATTACACAGCAAAGGCAGCGTATGAAAGGGTGTATCATGTTATACCCCATGAGGGGGTGGGGGTGGGGGGTATTAATGGGATGGTACTACACATCATACAGATTAACCTAAGTAAAGCCTTCTTTGTAAACAGATTCATAGGTGCCTAGTATATTGTTCTCCATGTTTGTTACATGTACGGTAACTATCTCTCCTCACTCTCTAAGACTGTGTGAGCCGGCCCCCAAACACACACACACAAACACACACACACACAAGCACACGCTTACGAGGCCCAAAGGAGACATAAGGCATTCTGTACCCGTACCACTTCATTAAGCATCCCTCATTAGAGTATGCATGTGTGTTCTGTGTTCAGTCGTGTTTGCCTTTAGAAAAAACAACCAAAAAAACAGTTGCAAGTGTGTTTGTAGTTGTTTATTTTTAAAGCTGTCGACACAAGTCTGCATGCTTTGTGTGAATTGTCTTTGTGTGTGTGTGTGTGTGTGTGTGCGTGTGTGTGTGTGTGTGTGTGTGCGTGTGTGTGTGTGTGTGTGTGTGTGTGTGTGTGTGTGTGTGTGTGTGTGTGTGTGACCCTGACCCTGTTTTTGCAGTCTTCTGTAGTGCTCTAATGATGGGGGCTTCTTTACACTAACTATATCTGCAAAAGGCCTTGATCTGAATGAGGATACAGTTTTAATGAAGAGAAAGTAGGACACGCAAACGCACACACGAACATCAATAAACGTGAATGTAGATTATCCTGATAATTACGTAACACAAATAGGTGGACGGCAGTGCAAGAGTTACCACTGACCTGCCAGTTGAGGGGTGTTTGCCTTGGGGTCGGTCGACCCCTGCCTGCCTCTCCACGGCGGGACCGGCTGCCTGCGGAGAAAACACACAGAACATCTTCCTGTTAAGTCAGTGAGAGACGACCGAAAAGAGCAAAACAAGCTCCAGCTGCACATTCGATATGTCCAAAAGGGGAAGACGTCATGGCTGGACAAAAGACACATGGGAGATAAAGGGAATTAGTTTGAGACATCTTGATGGACTAATCATCTTTTATAAACATAAAGCTGTAATTGAGTGACATTAAGGAACCCGTGTTTTGATTTTGGCTTGTAATGCACGGCACCCAATATGAAAGTCTTTGCAGTGTGAAAGACAGGAGAATGCATAAAGGGAATGAATGAATGGATGAGTGAAGTGATGAGCGAGGGAGCTGCTAAATTGACGGATGGATGATGTACAAATAGCAATTAATATGTGAAGGCAAGAAGACAGTGTTGCCAAGCAGTAATAAATAACAATGTCACTTGGCATGGCAACTGAGAAAAAGAGAGCGCGAGTGAGAGAGAGAGGTGTGAGAAAGAAGGGTGCAAATGTGAGCCAAGGGAGCTGTAATAATTACTTAATACACTGACATAGGGCTTGCATGTGTGTGTGTGTGTGTGTGTGTGTGTGTGTGTGTGTGTGTGTGTGAGTGTGTGTGTGTTAGAGACTCAGAGAGGTGAGCTCCACAGGGACCTGGTTAGATGCCCAACGGTGACGGTACCATGAATCATCTAAAGCACAACACGTGACAACAACCTGTCACTGATACATACGTGTGTGAGTCCGCAAAGGGAACACTGTATCATAGTATCATAGAATATCTGCTCAGTTCCATCAATCTCATCTCGCTGTGGCATCAACTCTTTTTGCTAATGTGTTTCAGTTTTTAGACAATATGAAGGAGACGTATTGATTTAATTGGTCTGTAGAGACCCGACGTCCTGATGTCAACTCGAGGCCAGCTGCTTTTCTACTAGCTTCTGTATTTAAAAGCAAAATCATTGAGGGTTTATCCATTTAAAAACATCAAACGTGTCCCTGAGGGTAACCGTGCGTGTTCTCAGACAAATAAGAATCACTTGCGATTAGAAATCAAACGTAATACTTGAAACTTATTTTAAATATGTTTCCTCCCTCTCTGTCCAGTCACTCGACTCTGGTGACGGACAGTTTAAGTCTAGTCTTGGCAGCTAAAAACTGAAATATTAGGGCAACAATAATAATGCGTGTATATACATGTATTTAAAGCACTTAAAGAGTGATCTGCAGCATATAAATACACTAACCTTGTCCTGATTATTGTATATTAGAATATGATAAGGGTTACCATTTGGTCCTGACTGCATATGTTCTTGCATGTTTAGAAGTGCTTGTGGATTTTTGTGGACGTGTTTGTGTGAGCATATGCAGACCAACACACGCAGGTCAATAAGGCTCAACGCTAGTAGTCGGCACTAATGGACTCTTAACATGACCTTTCCCCTCTGACCTCTCACCGGACTGCCATTTGACCTCTACCACCTGTCAGAGAATGGGAGAGGCAAAGAGAGAGAGAAGGAGCCGAGAGCAAGAAGATGAGTGATGGAGAGGAAATGTCAGAGAGCTGAAGAGATTCAGGTTGGGTAGAGAAACAACAGCTGTAGGAATAGAGACGGGGGGTGGGGGAGTTAGATGAAGGTGAGATGAGAAGCAGCAGTGAATGACAGACTGCAGATACTGTAACCATATGTTTGGGGTTTGGTGGCTTGGAAATCAATTAGTCTGGCCTAGCTGCAGATGCTAATTACTAAGAGGATGACAGGTAACATTAATTATCCTAACCTCTTTGTCATAACAATAGCCACTCGTAAACTAATTGGAAAGTCTTTGCTGCTTAATTGTATGTCTCATTTAATAACTACACGTAGAAATAGTCTCTCTCTCTCTCTTTGGAAGAGCGACGTATTAATTAAAAAGGCCGGCGATGTCGGCTCCTTATCAAAAGGGTAATTTAGAACGAGTAAATGAAAGTGAACAAATAAATGTGCCTCATTATTCATGCTAACTTTGCAATATTGGAGATTTATTTATATTCAGAGACAACTTTGTTGTTTTTGATCAGAGAATATCATCAAGACTTTCTCTGAGTTACTCATTGAATCATACAATGTTATCTATAACTAGTAACTAACTAACTAGTAGTCTGAACACTTCTAACAATTACACGTGGCAACGAGCAGCCAATAGCACAATCATCACTGTTATTCTAATCCATTATCTCAAATAATACCATTTAATTTTACCGAGATTAGAATATACTATATGAAGAAGAATCCCAGTAATAATTATAGAAAGACCTGATGCTTTATATATTAAATGACAAAGATGTATAGAAATATTTCGAGGACAACTGCAGTGAAAAAATGAATACATTAGTCTACCGACCTCAGCTCAATCGATACTTGTGAGCATTAGCGGCCCTCCAACAAACTGGAGGATCGAGAAGCAGCATTTCCATTTTAACTCAATGATGGATAATCCTACCTTGAATAACTATGGTTATATTAAATGGGCCGCCAGCTTTTAGTATTCTCGGTCCAATCTAATAATTGCTTAAAAGCGGATAAAAAGAGTAAACTATTAGTGATATTGCTAATTACTGAATAACCAATCAAGCTAAGTGTTCCCTCAAAACGCTCCCAGAGTGAGTATGATAAATTAATTGTAAGGCGTTCTGGATAGTTTCTGCTTACGTCTTGTATACGGTATGCTTATATAAATGTGTGTGACAGTAATAAACCAAAGGTAATCTATGCTGAAATATGTCTTTGGGGACGTGGCTGATGAAGTGAATATGGGTTTTGATAAATTCCCCGTCAGAGAGCCCGACGTCTGAACCAGGAAATAATTTTTCTGTGAAATAAATCTAGAAATACATAAGTTTAGATGATTAGAACAACAAGGTCTTTGGTCAGTTTAAGGGCAAAGGACACAATGACAATGTGTCACATGTCTATGTTGTTGATTTTATTTATTTTTTGCTTTTTGTTCTAAATGATTATCATAAGCAAGCATCATTAGTGTACCGTGTACCTGTCAGACTCGTGAATATGAGCTCAGCTCTCTGGCTGCACGCATACAGCACGACGAGGAGTAGGAGAAGGTGCGTGAGGAGCAGACACATTCACATGAGAACCAGCGTACACACACACACACACACACACACACACATGTAGGTGCATGCAAAATTGCTTCACTGATGAACATATACATGCAAATACACCCAGGTGCAGCATGATAAATAAGTGCCACACTGCCTTATTAGTCCCAGTAGTATTTGAGGTAGGAACAAATACTCCCAGCCTAATTAACAAGTTGCAACCTGCAGCCCGGTGTGTGTGTGTGTGTGTGTGTGTGTGTGTGTGTGTGTGTGTGTGTGTGTGTGTGTGTGTGTGTTTTAAGTGTGTGAGTGAAAGATGTGGTGGCTTACTGTACTCATTTGTGCCTGGCATTTAGAACGGAAGAGCTGCGCCAGTAAATCTTTCTGGATTGAAATGAAATAAAGCGATGGGGACACGGAGGAGGAGAAGAGACGGAGAGAGAAGAAAGATGGAGAATTACTGCAAGAAAAGTACTTTCTTCCCCTCATCGGTCTCGTTGAAAGGCCAAGTGACAATTTGAACAATTACCGGGAGCCATTACCTCAATCTGAACCTGAGGAGAGACAGACCTGTGAGTGAGTGACTGAGGGTGAGTGTGTGTGAGTGGAAGAGTGAAAGAGTGAAAGAGTGAGGGGCAGCGAAAGGAACAAAATAAAGACAGTGTTTGAGAAAATGACACACGAGGAAGAGGAGGGAGTAAAACTAAATTTCACTAAATGATTTGATATAAAGTAGTCGAGGCATAATTTGCCGATCCACACTTCCAGAAAAACAAGACAGAAACACAGTGGAAGGAGATTTGTTTTCCACTTTATGACTGGACCAAACACGTATTCATCTCTTTTCTTGCCTTAAATAAAGAAACCGTGTTAATAAACTGATGTCATATGCTATATGATATAATCACTCAATGCCACTATCAGCATGACAGTGAAATCCTGTGAAAATATATAGTAAAATCCCCAAAAGCAGAGGGGTCGTGAATCGCTGTGCATTATTTCACTTAGTACATGGCTATCTGACTCACAATATTGACTTATTATTGAATAGTTGTATAGTTTGAAAAACGATTACAGTATTCAACAAAGCCGTATAAAAAATACTAAAAAATCTCCAGGGTTGCGGCGGTAACAACATGAAAATACAGAGATAGATTTGTAGTCAACTTTAATTTGGATGGTAAGTTTTTTCCATTCAACAAATTTAAGTGCAGGCGTGAGGAAGAAGGATCTGATCTCAGCCTTGAGGTTTCTCACCAGCAGCAGATTAAAAAAAAAGAAAAAAAAAAGAGGAAATTACTTCGTGACGCGTGTTTCAGTTATTTCTTTAAGAGGCACAAACATCAGCGGAGCCCGATCGCAGGCCGCAAACAAGTCCAGGCGGAGTTTCTAAAGTTATAGGGACTGAAATTAAATCTAAATGCGGGTCACAATGTGGGAGAGATTGGATTAACAGCCTGCTGAAAGTGTTTTCATTTAAGAAGCTGATCGTGACTGCGAATCACCACAGCTGTAATGTTATGTGTAAAATGAGACAGGGAACTTGAGGAGCGAGCGTGAACCGTAATAACGAGAGTCCACAGCTGGTGTGGTTGAGGTCACATACATGCATGCGATCATGCAGGCACACCAACATATAAAACACCCAGATGCACACGGTCTGGACAGGCCTACTGTGTAATTGACACCCAGCAATATTTCATATTGACAGCCTCGGGAGTGATGGCGGGCATGAAAACAGAGCAAAGATGTAAGGAATGGTAGGTGGGCGCAGAACAACGTGATGGACATTCCTAAGCTTTGGATTACATTTCACTGGGTAAATAAAACTAAATAGATTAGCGCTTGGCAGTTTATATTTATTAGTGACAAGTGCATGCAGGTTTCATTTCTGCTGAACTGTGTTTTGTGTCGCTGGAGGTTGTAAATCAGAAGAGATTGCTGCTCCTGTTTTTTTCTGGTAAGACAACTGAGTCGGTATTAGAGTGTCATTAACACTCAATGGACTTCTCTCGCTCTTACATCTTTTTTAAAAAACAGCCTCATCTAATACTGGCACTTTGTCAGCCTCAGTGAGGTTAGGACTGGGAGACCGGCCACCTCTGAGAACCAATCACATTCCCCAAAAGAACTGAACCTCGCAAACAGGTCGTTCTACGGGGAATACAGCGTGGTTTAAAGAAAGGGATGTTTGTCCGGAGAGGAGTCTCACGGGAGGAGGACTCACCACTCAAGAGGCCAATTAGACATGGCGTCCCTTTAGCCAGTGACCTTGAGGGGTTTTCCGTGTCCGACTATCTGCAGGGAAATGAAACTGTAACACCATCATAACAAGAAATCCAAACTACTCCTCTGTGGAGCCGGCAAGCTGGGTTGTGATCGTATTCAATGCCAGGTACACGTAAGGCAACGCGTGTCTGCGTGACTCTCAAGTGTTGTTGAATTACTAATACGGTTTGTCCATCCATCCATCCATTATCACCCGCTTATCCGGGGTCGGGTCGCGGTGGCAGCAGGTTCAGCAGGCTGACCCAGGCTTCCCTCTCACCCGCAACACTTTCCAGCTCATTCTTGGGGATCCCGAGGCGTTCCAAGGCCAGCCGGGAGATATAATCCCTCCAGCGTGTCCTCGGTCTTCCCCGGGGCCTCCTACCAGTTGGACATGCCCGGAAAACCTCTAATGGCAGGCGTCCAGGAGGCATCCTGACTAGATGCCCGAACCACCTCAGCTGACTCCTTTTGACACGAAGGAGCAGCGACTCGACTCCAAGCTCCCCCCTGATGTCCGAGCTCCTTACCCTATCTCTAAGGCTGAGCCCGACCACCCTACGGAGGAAGCTCATTTCGGCCGCTTGTATCCGAGATCTCGTTCTTTCGGTCACGACCCAGAGTTCGTGACCATAGGTGAGGGTTGGAACGTAGACCGACCAGTAAATGGAGAGCTTTGCCTTCCGGCTCAGCTCCCTCTTCACCAAGACGGACCGGTACAGCGCCTGTTTTACTGCTGCAGCCGCACCGATCCGCCTGTCGATCTCCCGCTCCACCTTACCCTCACTCGTGAACAAGACCCCGAGATACTTGAACTCCTTCGCTTGGGGTAGGCAGTTTGCCCCCACCTGGAGGGAGCAATCCGCCGGTTTCCGGCAGAGCACCATGGCCTCAGATTTGGAGGTGCTAACTCTCATCCCTGCCGCTTCGCACTCGGCTGCAAAACGCCCCAGTGAATGCTGGAGGTCACGGTCCAAGGAGGCAAACAGGACCACATCATCCGCAAACAGCAGAGAGGCGATCCCGAGACTCCCGAACCGGATCCTCTCCGCCCCCTGGCTGCGCCTAGATATCCTGTCCATGAAGGTCACGAACAGGACCGGTGATAAAGGGCAGCCCTGGCGGAGGCCAACACCCACCGGGAACGTGTCTGACTTACTACCGAGGAGACGAACACAGCTCCTACTGCAGGCGTACAGAGACCGGATGGCCCGTGCCAACGGGTCCGGCACCCCATATTCCCGCAGCACCCCCCACAAAAACCCCCAAGGGACCCGGTCGAAAGCCTTCTCCAGGTCTACAAAGCACATGTAAACTGGTTGGGCAAACTCCCAGGACCCCTCCAGTAATCTTGCGAGGGTAAAGAGCTGGTCCACTGTTCCACGACCGGGACGGAATCCGCACTGTTCGTCTTGAATCTGAGGTTCGACAAGCGGTCGGAGCCTCCTCTCCAGCACCCTGGCATAAGCTTTTCCCGGGAGGCTGAGCAGTGTGATACCACGATAGTTCGAGCACACTCTCCGGTCCCCCTTCTTGAAGATGGGAACCACCACCCCGGTCTGCCAGTCCATGGGCACTGGTCCCGACCCCCATGCGACACTGAAAAGGCATGTCAACCAAGACAGCCCAACAATGTCCAGCGCTTTCAACATCTCAGGGCGGATCTCATCCACCCCTGGTGCCTTGCCACCAAGGAGTTTTTGACTACCTTAGCGACCTCTGCCAGGGATATGGGTGAATCCGTACGGTTTGTATTCGCGTAAAATACATATAAGATACATCAACTCAGAGAAGCTGTCAAAAATGTAGCTGGAAGCGTAAAGAGGTGGAAGAGGAGAGAAGAGGCTGTATTTCTTTCACAGAGCAGACAGAAAACACATGTTTGGATGATAATAATCTAACCGTATCTTATCAGATATGAAAGTGCAAAATCAGAATAAGGAATAGGAATAAAAATGAATACGCAGATGGAGGGATGCCATGGAAAAGGACAGAATCAGATTAGATAATAAGTGAAGCAACTGGTTCCACAGTCAGAGAGGAAATAGGAGCTGCAGAAAAGAAATGTATATATTATCTTCAGAGAAGAGAAAAATTGACAACGTGGGTCAAAGGTTAAACATCAGGCCCTGGGGTCAAGACTATTAAGATAGTTTGGAAGCTGGACCCAAAGTATTAATGCTGACACTGTTTGGACCAAGATGTTGACGAAGAGGCACGAATGAGTAGAGGAGGGGGAGGAAGAGGCCGATGAGAAAGTGTGTGCCTTCTGCCCTTTTGGAAACCAGAGAGCGGAAGGATGAAAAGAGAGGAAAGAATGGAGAGATCATCCGTCTTTGTTAGAAGAGTGTGATGTGCCAAAGCATGTCTGAATTAAAGAGAACATGAGGACACCACGGGCACCGCTCACCCCCGACCTTTTAACACATATATTAACTACACACAGACACACACCGCTGCCATATGTGGGAATTTACCAAAGAGGGGAAACAAAGTGACTTCTAGACGGTTTTATCAGTACTTGTACTTATATCTCATTCAACTTTTAACTGGTTGGTTGACATCAAATTGATGCATTTACATTTGTATAGTATGCAGGTATGAAATATTATATCTTGTTCAATACACAAATTAAATGATCTGATATCTGTGGAATTATTCTGAATGCTTATCTGAATACAATATCCTCCCCAAAGACAAATCTGTACAATGTATGTATAATCCTAGATACGGAACAAGGCCTGACAAAAATAAAGATTTCAGACCTTTCTTAAATGACTTTTGGGAAGGTTTATATTTATGTCTCAATTGTCTTTATTGATCCTGTTATGGTCATTACAATAGGAAATACTTTTATCGGTTGTAAAAAATTAAGTATGAAAGACTATATCAACGGTGTGCTCTGCTCTGAGCATTACCAGCTGTGGCATACTGGGAAACCTTCTAGATGAAAGGCCATGGGGTCATTAAAATCAAAGTGTTTACCCCCTAGGGATTATTAATGTGCTTAGCAGTTTTCATGCCGATCTGCCTATTAGATTACGATAGTGCGGGAGTGTTTGTGAATCCATCACGATGAATCAATATCTTACAAAAGCTGATGAATCTATAAGAAAAGGAAAGCTGAACATGAGACTTGAGGAAAGAGAGTATTCACAAACCGGTTCATCTTGTACACACAACAATAAGGCAATATACTGGGAGGGATTCAAGGAAACCAATACCTTTCTGAACAAAGGTATGATGTCCCCTTTGCACTGTGTAGCAACCAGAAGAGCCTCTTGTTGACACAAGAGGAAAGTTTATGGGATGTCCAGCAAAAAGGTTTTTTGGAGTCAATTCCAATGCGGTGTGTAAATTAGATACTTCTGTTCATTCTTTTGACCCGACCTGAGTGGGTCACAAAGATCTTGAAGAATCCTCTTCTCAGGGACCAAAAGGTAGTTCTAAAGTGAGGCCAAGCGGTTCCGAGTAGAACAAAAGTAGTAAAAAAATAAATATGAGCGGTGGGTTACAAACTGCACTTCTCTGCGTGTCTTTTGGTGTCAGGGTCTTACCGTCCCGACGGTCTCCTCATTGAAGGCGGGCCCGGTCTCTGTCGGCTGGGGGCTGAGAGCTGAGTCACTGCTGCTTCTCACCAACAGCGGGGTGCCTGTAAAAAAACAAAAAACACAAGGACACAAACACATTTCATAAGTGGAGGTAGCTTTGAGTGTTTTTTTCCCTCTGAAAGATTTGAGTGGCGACCTGAAGATCAGTGGCACGGCGATAATGTTTACTCTTCAAAGATTCTTCTAACAGTGACACAAATCCACGTTTACACTATGATGCAAAACTGAGATGTGAGCATTTCACCACAGCCTTATGAATACAAGTTGAAACATGTTTTAAGCAGCCTCAGTGTGTTTATAAAGTATGTCTGTGTCCACTGGATAACCACGGACCATGTTTAAAGTAGAAGTCCTGCAGCCTGTAAATCAACCACTTCCTCTTCCTTCTTTGTTTATAGGAGGTATCTGCACGAGGAACTTGACAACACCTTTGACTATGAGTCACTGAGAATAGTGAGAGTCTGCATCTGCACTGCTTCAGAATATACAGCCAGTGTCCCTGATACACGCCAAGTATGTGTACACACACGTAGACACACACACACACACACACACACACACACGACTACCTTACAAAAGCGTCTGCTATTTTGATTTTTGAGTCATAGTTCAGCGAAATTCAAGTCTAATAATAATCCTTGAGATGACAAGATACAGACCCGGAGCTCGTCATGCCACACTACAGAGAGGAGCTGCTGTGCGCTTCATTGCGAGTGTCAAAGCATGGTGAGGAAGTAAGAGAGGCGTGATGAATGTTTTTAAAGTTCTTAAGTTGTTGCAACGTGCCTCTGACATCAGTCCAATTCAACGTGTGCTTACAAACAAAAAACAAGAACATGGACAGATTGTCTATTTTACTCTAAATGGGACCATAATTTATAACATTGTGCTTTACGGACAAAGAAACTAGCGATTGAGACCATGAACTCATGTTTACATAAGTGAGTAGTAGAGACATTTTCTCATAGACTTCTATACAATCTGACTCCCTTTTGCAACCAGTCATCGCCCCCTGATGGCCATTAGAAAAAAAGACAAGCTTTTCACAGCTACAGTATGTAGGATTTAATCAAAAGAGATTAAGTGGATTTTTGATTTACTTTTTGGAGATATTTCTCTACAGAGCCAACTCAAACTTTCCGAATCTTCAAACAGTTGTGTCTAATTCCAATGAAGACATACTGTACTAAGGCAGAATGCACTTTGTCAAACAGATGCCACAACAATAAGGCACATTACAATCTCCATGGAGACTGACAAAAGTATAACATTTGTTGCTTGTTAAAAATAGATAAATAAAGGTGGTATAACTGTATAAGTCAAAGAAAACATTCACCCTGAGAAGGAAATACTATATACTATATATATATATATATATACACTATATAGTGTGATCAGAAGCCCATTCCTCAGTGTTGTTCTTAGAGACGGCGCACCGCTCCATGTGCTCATTAGGTCTGTGAGTGTGTGAGAAGTTAATGCCTTCCTTTAATATCCCTTCAGTGAACACACTGGCCTCCATGCATCCAAATGGCCAATAAGCGTCTGATTTGCAGCTCGCTATGTGCATGTGAGTAACATATGATAGTGTCTCCCTCTCCACAGCTCATCAGCCCACTGCATAAAATCATCATCGAACAGAAGTTGACGGATGACGCACGCCACGCTTTTGCCAATGCTTCTGCTGGAGCTTGAAGAAATAGTGGAATGGTTAGAAAAGTCAACACTGCGGAGAGCAACCAAAATAAATAACATGTATTACTGGAGGTATTATTATGATGTGTGTGTTGCACTACCAATCCTCAAATCTACCAGCCCCATTCATGGGCCCATCAATCCATATATACATTAAGAACACTGTCATGTTAGCCGCTATAGTTCCACTGGGAATAAAATGAGGATGGCGGTGGAGCGGACCTCGAAATGAGTAGGCTACTCAGAACACAATGATATTTGTAGGGTCATGTATTGATTGTCACAAATGGACCCTTGGTGCTCTTAAGACTGGGCTGGGGGGTATGGATTACATCAAACCCATAATCAATTCATCTTTTTAAAGAGAGGCAATGAAAGACAGATAAATGAACAAAGGACAAAGGACTTACAAAATGAGAAACAGTTGAAGAAAGAAGATAAAGAAATAAAAGGACCAACAAAGTAAAAGATATAAAGAAGAGATGCACTAAGTGCAATGAAACCGACGATTAAAAACACCACAAATATCCCCAAATTGTGAAGACCAAAATTAAAGGAGCCTTTAAATATAATTGAATTCTATTCTATTCTATTTTTGCTTCGCCGTAACACCTCATCTTCCCAGTCTTAGATGGAAGCAGACACGAGTCTAAGTCAAGACATGAAACCAGACAGGATGTGGTCAGAATCTTTATGACAACGACCATCTAGGGACAAATATTGATGCTACGATGTCAATATACCTGGAGGCATTCAAGGATCAATAGTTTTCTACTAGATTGGCAAAATGCAGGGCCAGTTTCAGATCACCTAGTAACCCCCGCTGCCCCTCTATCACTGCAGTACTAATACTATATGGAGCTGTATGCTTTTCTCAATTCCCAGTTTGTACATCTTCAATTCCTTTCTTCGCCTCAAGTCTCTCCCCACCCCATGGGAGATGGAAGCAGAGGAGGCGAGGAAGAGACACAAGGAGAGAAGTGTCGAGGCAACCGGCATTTAACAAAAAGCACACGGGTTACTAATAACATTACCGACGGCTTCCTTTCAATCCAATGTCCCAGTGAGCCCTGACAGCGTCACAGAGAGCCAGCATGAACTATACCAGGACCCTAAATGGAATTCAGCCATGATTCATCTTACTATGTATACCTGTGCTTTTCTTACTCGGACAGGTCAATATATCATGTGAGAAAAAAATGCTTATTTCTGACTTTTTCTTTAAATAACACTACTACAGCTACTGTATATGATGTACACAGTGTTGGACACTTGACATTTCTGCATCCTCTTCATTTCTCTCAAGATTCTAGCCATGGAGATAATTACAGCGGCTGCACGAGTCGCGTTGAAGTGCACCACTCGAGAAAAAAAAAACACTTTACTCAACGGTCTTGTCGTTCCACTCTAATGCTGATCATGTCTCACTTCAGCACTACGATGCTTCATTTTGAGCAGCGGCGCTCATCAGCACCACAATACCAATGTTTCGGACTCTGTAGGAGTCCTTCTTGGATTCAAGTGTGAATTAGAGACCGAGAGAGGGAGAGAGAGAGAGAGAGAGAGAGAGAGAGAGAGAGAGAGCAAACAACGGTAAGAAGCAGGAGCATAGAGCGAGAGAAGGATACTTGGAGGGATAGTGAGAGAGAAACAAGTGGTTGGAGTCGGAGGCAATACATAAGACAGTGATAGAGGCCTAAGTCTGACCTTCTCATGCTGACAGTGATAGTCTCCAGAACTCCGTTACCTCTAATCTACCGTGACAGTCACACATTACTACTAATCTCTGCTGACAGGCGACCACGCCGAAACAGACTAAACTTCCTGTCTTAACAGTGTCTGGATCATACGGCGAAGGCCCCCTTTCACTCAGGAAGGTCATAGAAGCTGAAATGTCAATTATGTTGAAGCTAGTAGTATAGATGCAAGATACGGGAGTTTTGCTGTAATAGACATGAAATCACAAGACGGACATCGTGATTTTTGATCTGGCATGGGAGTCCTTGAGCTCAACAGACCGCGTGACGTCCTTCAAGCCGACAGAGAGATTTTAATAGTCTCATCAAAAACAAAAGAGCAGAGAGTAGTGAAACGTGCTGATATCCTACTCACAATAGATGGATGAGCGTTATCACGCTCCATTTGGCCCATTAATGACATTTTGAAAACAACCTTGACAGATTGTGTTTAACTGTCGCGTGTTCATCTAGATGGATGGTACGAAGTCTACGAACTGTGCAACAAAGCGGATCCAGAGTCCACAATTCATAACTAAGTGAAATCTCTGATCAGCTGACAGCCGGAGCCAACGGAAAGCAATGCCTTGGTTTTAGCGAACTGTCGGTACACCCAATCCATCACCCGCACGGTTTGTTGTGTTGACGCAGAATTACACTCTGGACGAGTAACCGTGACGGCTGGAAGCCATCTCGCACTCACATCTACAATACCGCTGCTGAACAGACACTTGACTTGACATGAGACAGAAAGAGGTGAAGGAAGGGAGACACAGAGGAACAAGGAGAAAAGGGGGAGAAAGAACGAGAGGGAGAGGAAGAAAGGTCATTCAGAAAGGTCCATTCCACGTTACAGTAAGCAGACACAGACATCAGAGTTTGTCTCGCCGCCTGACATTACACACACACTTCCTGTTCTCTGCTTCTCCTCCTCTGCGTCTCTTTCATCCCCATCTCATTCTGCATCTCAGAGACAGCGCTGCCAACATTTCAGCTGTCCTCATCTTGCTCTGATCACTCTCCTGCAGTACATGCCCATGACGTCCTGACCTTTATCTGCACTGTAACATCATTCCTATGTCTAGCATAGGGAAATAATAAGAATATACTGGACCTAATAAATAAACATGTACTTTAATACAGCTTTGTTTCCCCAATTGGCAGACTATTCTTTTTAGCCAAACTGGTGTTTTGGGACTTGACTACCACCCCTCACTGACGTTGCCTTGCAGTCTACCTGCGCATCACATTTCAGTCCCAATGAACCTGCATCTTGTTCCACATCAGTCGTGACATTGACCCGTCTGTGCACCGACCTACAGGTTACTTCAATAGGGTCAAATCAGGGGTTTCCCGAAGGACTTTACATTCCTTCTTAAGTCAGAGGAGCTCTTTGAAAAAGCTTTTTGACCAAGTGTCAGTAAACCTTTGAATTACAAAGTCCCAGAAGCACAGTAGGGATTTCTGGCACAACTATACCTCCTATCAAAGTGCATGCAGTGGGAGGAAATCAGAAGAATATTAAGGACAACTTTATTGTTCTTAAACTGCACGTGTAGCTAGACTGTTGAGCTCTTCAATACAGAGTGCCAGCTGAGTCAGCAATGGGGGAAGTACTGGAAATACCTGGAGTATTTGGTTGCTCACAGCCAGCAGGCTCAGACTCAGAGATAACATGGACTGGCATACGTTGTCTAATTTGGGGAAAGAAATTGGGATGTGATGACAAATGCAAAAGCCTAACAGATGTTAAGGTCATTGTTCTTCCTCTAGAGAGCATGCACATTATATCTTTAGGTTTATATTACACCTGAGGTGGGGCAAATGTCTTCTGGCTCGTACAATTTGTAAAACTCTGAAAATAACTTTCTTAAGTATACAAATCTTCTGTGAAGTGAAGTATATACAAAGCAATGAAGAAGAACTGCCAAATGTCAACCACTCAAATCTCAAAATCTAGCTCTGAATTGTCAAATCGGAAAACATAAAGACTCCCTTAGATTTGATGTTAGGGCTGTGGGCTCCAACATAAATGTACAGTACATAAATGAACAATAACTCACTGGACTTGAGGGCTGAGGAATTGACTTCAATCTCTCCCCCTGCGACGGGCTGGAAGACGGAGAGCTCAGATTGGTAGAGGTCGGGGCTGGGGGCCAGCCTTGAGTTAGCCACGCCCCTCTGCTGGGCTTCCTGCTCCTCATACACAGCCATCAGCTAAAAAGTGACAAAAAAAGAAAAACACACACAAAATGTAGCCGGTTATTTGTTGTAATTCTTCTGTTCTTCTCATCCATTACGAACACCGTATTTGATCAGAGCAGCAGGAATCCTGTTCAGAGATTCTTGTAGAACTCACAATCACTCCAGGTTTTCTATTAGCTACACTGCCTCTTTGCTCTCCACACTGAAGGCAAAGCCGCTCCAATGTGCTTAATTCACGGCAATTAAAATGCATCATACAGTACAATGCAAAGATACATTTTGAGCAAAAAAATAAAGAATCCATACACCCCAAAACATTTATATGAACCACGTTTCTGAGTTACCTTGTGGATGAGGACGCTATAGAGGACGTCCAAGGAACCCAGCATTCCTGCGACAGAGTGTGTGTCTCTACTGTGTAGCAACTGCCTCCATTCGTGTCCCACCCCCTCTGCGTGTGTGCGACCCCCTGCTAGCTCTAACTGTGTTATATAGTGGAATCCCTGTCTATTGAGCATTGCACTGAGTCTGCGTTTAGCCTAACATAGCACAGGGCTTGTCAACACAGTGTTCTAGGGGCCTCCATGTTAAAACCTGAATAGACCCGTGTGTGTGTATGTGTGTGTGTGTGTGTGTGTGTGTGTGTGTGTGTGTGTGTGTGTGTGTGTGTGTGTGTGTGTGTGTACTTCATGTATATAGTGGCAAAGAGTAAAGAAAGGGGACTTTGCCAGTAAAGCCAGAGGCTTCCTGTTACATCGGAACTAGCAAGTGTGCAACATATTCTCTCACTCATACAGACGCATGCTCCAAACATCGAAACCATACGAGTGTGCAAACTAGTATGCGCACACACACACACACACACACACACACACACACACACACACACACACACACACACACACACACACACACACACACACACACACACACACACACACACGCACACACACACGTGAGTCACTGCACTGTGATTTGCTGGCTGGCTTTTCTGCACAAGAAATCAAAAAAACTGATGGCAACATTAGGAAAATGTAATTCTAAAGCGCAATGTGAAGCCAACATTTTAGACTAAAAGCTTACGCAGGTGCCAGTACAGAGAAGTCCAGCGACAGCATTTTTTTTTTTCCAAGGCCAACCTGATGATTAAAGCAGATTTTCACTGGAAGTTTCTTCATTGGGTTTTTGATAAATTAGGAACCAGAAAAAAACAGAATGTGTTGCTTTCTTGAGCCGCCTCTAAGTAATTTTCAAGGCACTCATGTCACTTAATGCACCTGCAAGGCCCTGGAGAACTTGTTGAGGGGGAACTAAGTGTCGAGGCACTTATTCTCGGAGGCTTCGCCTTGATCTGCCGCTGCTTGGACTGGACCGCATCTGGCATTTGGAAAGTCTTTTTTTTTGTATGTCTGTGTGTAGATTCACTTCCTATATATGTGCTCTTTCTTTCCAGCATGACCTCACCAGGCAGAGAGCAGAATAATATCAAGTTATACAATATCACACCTTTCTTATCCTCCCGACCATCCATATCTCACCAAGTATTCGGCACAACCGGTCTCACACACATTCATGTTTTGTCACACTCCCCTTTTCCATCCAACGCACATATTTCTCAGCGTCTTCTCTTCCCTCTTATCACAAATGTCCTTTGACTTCTTTTTGCTTTTCCTTCTAGCTTGCTTATTATTCCCTGCCATCACCCTTTCTGTCATGAGTATAACACCTTGGCTTCTTTTATCATGCAAGCACAGCAATTTTAATTTGCTGACTACTTATAGCTAGTATTTATCACTTCTCCGTCAAGCCGCTTTGGTGCAAAAAATACACAAATTTAATTTTTAAAAAAGTAAATGTGTCTGTCAGAGAGAGTACAAGGCTATTGCGTCCAGATCCCCCCGCCCCCCCCCCCCCCCCCCCCACCCACACACACACACACAGAGGTGGGAGAGATTCTTAAAAAAAGAACATCTGAAAGAATGACAGCAAGAAAAATGGTCAGACAAATTCAACAAAGTCTTGCTGAGTCTCTTAAAAAGCTGAGTTGGAAAGAAAAGGACAGACAGACGAGAGATTAGGACTTTGCCTCTGTTCTCTTTGACAGGAGGCTCAAAGGCCTGCCAAACAAAATGACACCGCATCCCGAGCTTGAGAGGGAGAGAGGGGTGAGAGAGAGAGAGAAAAGGTGAGACTTACGTAGACAGAGCCAAAGCTTGCAGAGAAAAAGAGAGAAATGGCCCCGGAGAATGTGACGGACAGAAGCCGAGACAGGATTGTAATGATAATAATGAGGGGGACTGACAGATGTGCTGTGCTGTAAAAAAGAAAAAAAGAAAAGAAACTTTGGGATGTCAGCGAGTAAGAGCAAAAAGCAAACCTGAAGCTTGAGATTGTCTGAGAGTATCACCGTGTCAAGTGTGAGTGCAATGATGTGTCCATTTTCAGCAAAATGAAAACTCTTTCTCTGTTCCTCTTCTACCACAGCCCTCAAGACTGCTACTGTATCGTAAAGGAGACGCTTCCAGGCACAGTACACATCAGATGCTTTTTCAGCATTACAGTAATAAGTTAATCGTTTCTTCTCCGCACTACTTTTATATGTGACAGTTAACCTTCTCATCAGCTATCCTGTCGATAACATCCACAGGCTCACAGACGGAGATGCTAGAAACTAAACTTCAGTTTCAGCTTCCTGTCAAAACAGAGATTTCACTTTGATCGTCTTGCTAACAACCTCAGGTAAAAATGCCGTTATCCATCTGCTTCAAATGCCTCCGAGCGAAGGAAGAAGGCTTTGTTTGGGTTTAGGAAGAGGCGCATTATTCCCATTGTCCTCAGATGTCAGGTTCAACCTGGCAGTTGAGTTAGTGTCTGGTTTAAGGACACTTCACCAGCATAGATGGCAGCTTTGGGGTGAAGATGTCCGTACTCACAGTATCATTCCACTTGAGCAACGTGTTGAACTTATCACAATGTGTTACTTTCCTCAGGTTTAAAATAACTACAATTACCTTTTTGCCTCAGCCAACCAGTCAAGTAGCCGTTTGAATTCATGTCTGTTCAAAATGTGATCACTTTATCATTTTATCTTTTTAGAAATTGTCAAAATATGAATTCTTGAATCATGGCAATACGGTTTTATGAGTCCATTAGTTTGAAGAAATTCCCTCCAGACGTTCACGAGAATGGGACAGCCCAACTTAGGACCGGGCTAAGCACATTTGGGAGCTGTGTTTTGCCAAATTACAAAAATGTCTATGACTCCATTTTGGTTTTCAACTATACAATAATTTGTTCAGCTCTAATTAAAAGCACACATAAACGCAGGGGTTAAAACACTAAAGCCAGCTGAATCGTTCCCCCTAGGGTTGCTTCTGAGCTTCCTCTCCATCCCTTCTGCACTCCCTCATATTTATGGTTACTGTGTGGTCAATACAGGTTGACACAGGTTACCAAGGACAATGCAGACTAGTGAGAGGTAATTTGGTGTGTGTGTGTGTGTGTGTTTGCTGGACTACCTGACCTGAGAGCTTGGATCAATCGAAAGGCTTGACCCAACACGCCAAAATCAAACACAGACACGAATACACCAAGTCTCACTCACACTTTTCCTCAGGACCATCGCCAGAAGCTTGTAAAAAAACAATATGATGACAGGATTTAAATGGTCGGATATGTGGCTTATTTGCATTGTTTGTGAAGAAGGTTTTTGGGATAATGACAGAACTGGAGCCACAATATAAAAATCATAAATAGTGGGAATTTGTTTGAACTTGACTTATTAAAAATGTGACAACCTAACTATACCGAGATAGGGAAATACACAATACTGTGAAGAATCACTCATTTCAAAGCATGTGACAGACTCTATGTCATTAGTATGTATTATTGTTGCTTAGTGATCATGAAATAATGATTATATTCCCCAAGCACAACTTGGTAATGACAAGTTATGAGAGTATTTGTGATCAAATTTCACACTAACTGATGTCCAACAACAGAATATGTGTGTGAATATATATATATATATATATATATATATATATATATATATATATACACACACAAATACACACACATATATGCACGGATATACATTTACATACTGTATTTACAAACATATACATATAGATATATATACACACATACACACAAATACATATATACACATATATGCACGCATATAAACGTAAACACATACATATATATATATATATATATATATATATATATATATATATATACACATATTACACACATATAGATAGGGGGTGCCGACAAAAAACTGCGTCAAGTGGGACAGTTTTCAGCCAAAGTCAAAGAATCCTGTTATATCCGATCTGTAGGCTACTGGTAGTTTGCAGACCTTTTGGATTTATTCATATGCATTTGTAAATATATATGTATGTGTAGATGTATTGTATTCATTTAAGCTTGTTGATCTGGCGATAGGCAGGCGTTTCCCATCATGCCTTGGGTCATGCAGTCGGTAAGGAGCAACTGCGGCGCCTCGATCTCGTGAGGTTATTGTTGACCACGTGCACAACGTCAGAGCAAGTCGGGATCAAGTCGGACACAAATCTAACCAGCATGCATCGATTTCGCGATAGGACTGGCTCATCTCAAACAAACCTAATGACTTGAGGTCATTAAACTCCACGTGTCAATAAGACGTCAGTCAAGCACAGACTTTACACACCTACAGAGTTTTGAGAAGGGGTCTAATTAGAGACCATAAGTGAAAACACCTGTGTGGGTGCACGGAGCCAGAGCGTAGAGAGGCTTCGTGGCTCCAACTGGGTTCTTGATATCGGAGGATTTACTTGCCATTAACTTTGGACATTAATTGTGTACTGTATATCATCAAATATGAGTGTGTGGGGCCAGAGAATGACACACATGGTCAGTTTAACGCCAGATCGTTTATCTACAGACTCACTATGCTGCCAGCCTTTTCGAGTGATGAAAAAGACATCATTCAATCGCTATCCTTGTAAATACCAACACAATTTACAGAGAACAGCCGACAGCGGTATTTCGTAGTTCAGCTAACTCAGGTAATCAACATTAATTGACTGCAGCTAAAAAACATTAAACATGAGAAGCAATAATTGTGCCCTGGATTTTCAGGCGGACAGAAGGAAACGCAAAATGATATACAACATTATACGCAGTGGCATATGCACGCTGCTGTGTACACCGCAGTGTGTGTGTGTGTGTGTGTGTGTGTGTGTGTGCGTGCGCGTGTGTGTGTGAGAGTGAGTGAGTGAGATTGGGGGGATGGAGAAGTGCAGAGTTGGTTCCTTTCCTTTTATTAAAATTAAAAGAGCGCATGAAATTTAAATAGGTAGATTAATCGCAGTTCAGGATTTAAGTGCACAACATGACATCGACGCTCACACTCACACACACAACCATCCCTTTTCACATCATACCCTTTATAATCGGGTCGATTAGGGCCTGATTGATTGCTTTGGAGTGGATCGATAGAATGCTACAATCAGCCAAATGCATGAGCACACAGCGAGTGAGCACACACGCACACACACACACACACACACTCACACAAAACAATCTTTAAATATGCTTAAGCTATCTGTACACCACTGAGCTTTGATTTCCACTTCTGTCCACTTACCATAAAAAAAATAAAAATAATCAATGATGTTCAAGTGCATGTGTGTGCTTTGGCACCTTATGCAGTCAGCAGTATCTTGAGCAATAACCACTCCATCACTATAGCCGGGTGAGGTGGCTACACCTGTCCATCATGTGTGGAATGTGTGTGTGTCTGTAGGTTTGTGTATGGTCAGTACATGCATTCATTTATGGTTTTATTACAGTCTGGTTACTGCTGGTTTAATTGGTTTTGGGTGTGATACATTAGAGGATTGAGGAAAGGTAAAATGGTACTAAAATAAAAAATACATATATCTCCTCCTGACATAAATGCTAATTTACTGCCATCTGCGCTATTTCAGCTATCTATGTTGCTTTTTTATTAAGAAGGAATATTATTAATGAACTGCGATGATCTAAATAAAACAATAAATTCAGGATAAAACATGTCACTTTCAAATTCACAAAGCTTTTACTCTGACGTAACTGGTACTCATAAGAGCAGGTTTGATCACTCAGTGACACACACACACACATAATGACAGTGGGTAGACTGACAGCACCACCTAGCTCTACACTACAGAAGCTGCATCTGAAGTGCATCTTCAACACCCCCCCCCCCCCCCTACAGTCTGTTATTGTGTCATTTATGTGTTTTCTACCCAAACAAAAGAACAGTTTTCTGCCTGTGAGAAGCAAAGAAAGAAGAAGACAAAGTAATTCCATTATTATCTGTCTGCAGGTACCTCTCTGCCTCTCTCAAAGGTAGAGAAGCTGCATGTGAAAGCGACGGCTCAGCGCCTTTTGGTTTATGTTCTGAACGTTTTAAACACTGCTGCGGTGCTCCATCCATACCCCGCGTTTGATGTAACGTCAAAGTATAAATAAAGGCATTTTATGTCTCATGATGTAATCTTGATGAAGCTCTTTGCGGTGCTCCCATAAAATACATGCGGGTTTACTAATCCGGCCGGATTAGGTCACTCGGCTAGGCTTGCTGTAAGGAAGCTAGCATGAGAAGTAACTTTAAAAAAAATGCCTTGCACATTATTGTGTGATGCCCGTAAAAATAATTGTGCAGATCACAAAGACAATTTGAATGAACCCTGAGGCGGGTCAGATCTATGCCAGGCTATATACAAGTTGGCCTTTTTGTCTTTCATCAGCAAATATTCCTGCTTAGCCCGGTTTTCCCCTCCGGCTTCACTTTCCTCTCCTTTGCTTCCTCTCATTTCCCCTCCCATCTCTTCCTTTTCCTCTTTCCTGGTTATCTCCTCCCCTCATAAAGTGGCTTCCTCTCATTTACCCTGTCTCCTTTTTGCTTCTCTTTATCTCCTGCTCCCTTTCTCCCTCTGCTTTCCATTGGCTCTGCCTCCCGTAACCTCCTCCACAGCTTGCCTCTCCAGCTGTCCCCATCTCCCCTCTGAGTTGTAGCAGTTCCTTACAAATCAGCAGATGTAAATCATCATGTTCCAGCACTCTATTGGAAACACCCACGAGCAACAAAGAGCTCATCGATTAACACATGAATCTGATACACCCAGGCTCACTCCCTCAGTCTCCCTCCACTAATTCCTCTTTCTATTTTTTTCTCTCCCCGTCTTCCTTGTTTTCTTCTCTTATGATCTGTAAAGAGTCAAACATCAACAATAGATCAATGCACATATAAGAAAACACACTTACACAAATACCCCGTTAAAGTGTTCAAATATGCAATGCAAAAAAGGACAGGAACAAAAATATTCTGTCTCACAAACACAAACACACAGACTTTGACCCCTGCACTGCAATCGATCCATCGCCATGGTAATCCATAACCAGGATGGCGGTGTCTCCGAAAGGAGAATATGGACGAATGAAATTCCCCTTTGAAGTGTGTGTGTGTGTGTGTGTGTGTGTGTGCGCGCGCGCGCACGCGCGCGCGTACGCGCGCGCGTGTGTGTGTGTGCATGTGCGTGTGTGTGCGTGCGCTGACCCTCCATTGATCTGCAGTCCCCTGGCCTCTCAGTGGATCATGAGAGATCCAGACGAGACGGACGGGACGAGAAAAAAAAGACTAATGGGGGTCAGAAATATTGTGAAGTATGGAAAACAGGGTCATAAAGACAAAGGAAGGGGGGAGAGTCAGTCGCAGACATACTGTACAGACTGTTTACAACCGAACGCAAGATAAATACATTATATTAGATGTATTATTGGGAAAGAGAGAAAGCTATTTAAACTATTTAAACTATCAGAAGTAGATCGTCCTCCATCAGCACAATTGCTCAGTGACTTTTTGAACTTCAGACAGGCAGAACTTCAGTGTCTGTCACACAGACAAAATATAATGGCTACTTAAGCATCCTTAGTTATGCAGACGGTGCTCGTACATGTGTGTGTGAGCGTGTGTGTGTGTGTGTGTGTGTGTGTGTGTGTGTGTGTGTGTGCTTCCCTGAATTCATACATACTGTATAATGTATTATATGCTTGAGGAAGAACGCACAAATGCAATAATGTGTGAGCGTGTGTCTGAGTGTGTAAGCCATCCACCACCGCCATGAGGCCATAGTGGAGACCACACATGGCCATATGGAACCGCATTATGGAGACACACAGTGGCACAGATGGACACATTCTGTGCAGGGCGTTCCATATTCTCCATGATACACCAGTCTCAGTCTGAATGGCAGCACGCAGGAACCAGAGGGGCCTATTGACCAGAGAAGACTGCACAGTATTCACCCACAGGGAGGAAGGCAGGAAACGTGGATCAAAGCAGTTTTTTTCAAGGTGGCTATATTGTTCACAAAGTCATTTTGGTACATAATTACATCGAGGTCTAAAATGTTAATGATTTACTGATGTTAAAGCGCTATACGCAGTCTTTAGAAGTAGTCAGTGTTCAAACCAGCGTCAAGGTCTAGTCTACAGCTCTCACATCCCCTGATAGCTCATTTATCCAGCTTTCCTTTCCTCCCTCCTCTCCTTTCTTTCCAGCATCTTATCTCATTCAATTGGCTCTCCACATAACAATGGATGTCTGAGTGGCTTTTCAAGTAGGATTTGCTGTCTGTCAGATGTGACTGATTAGGCTACACGCACACACGCACACACACACACACACACACACACACACACACACACACCATGTTCTCTCTCACATACATGCAAACACAGTTTCACACTCCTGCACACACACAAAATGTTTTGATGTTGATTAACCCTGGGCTTAACGTGTCAGAACGCTAAGCAGTAATAACTGTCAGCTGGCAGTCCTAAAGCTAAACCTCGATCAATTCAGCACACGCACATCCATGCGCACGCACACACGGAAAGGCACAAGAATTAGGAGGAGAGATTGTATCACACCGTCTACTAGTACAAACATCACTTCTCAAGGGGGACTGATCGAGTGAGAGGACAACATGATTTCCAAATGCTCTTCAATGAGGTGTTTTTCCTCAGAAGAATTGTAATGTGCAAAAAGGATTTGGTGAAGCGTCGCTGTCCTGTTCTTCACATCTGCTGATCGCCCGCGTTAACCATTCACATGTCTATAATCTGTAACCACTTTGGGGATTAGAGGGTTAATTGTTGAAAGGTTGTCTCCTGACCCACAGACAGCTTATCTCCGTCGCAGCTCAACGAAAACAATCAATCTCACCATGCCACTTCCAACAAGTGCAAAAAAATGTTTTCACTAATTCCACCCAGGAAGGAATAACTTCATCCGGTTCTAAAGCCGGCCCCCCACAGCAGCTTGTGACGGGTTGTCCTGGGTTCGGTCCGTGTCCTCGAAACATGAGACGCAACATCCTGCGGTTCACAAAGATGGTATTTATCACGAGGGCATTGCATCACAGAGTCCGCTTTACAGTAGTTTATGGTTGTGAGCATTGTCAGACTGATTTGAGGGACAACATTGTTTATTGCATATGTTTGTACATTGTATCGTTATCAAATGTCATCATTTACAACAGGGGTGTGTTTACAATGTTCGTTGTTTTTAGAATGTTCAGTGTTATTTATTTACAGATGCTAAATAAATAACCTTATACATTATTATTATTATTATTATTAGCACACACATCTTTGCACTACATGAGACAAATAGCGAACAATCGAATGTTAAGTATTACAACTATACAAAAAATAAGGCTTTTCTACAACACGTGGTGTTTGCTGTCAGATCTAAGAGCCAATCAGCTCTCTGGTGTGGCGACAGCCAGGCGTTTCCCATCATGCACTGGGCCATGCAGTCTATGGAGAGCTCCTGCGGCGCCTGGCTCTAAAATCGACGGCCGCCTTGCTCTCATGAGAGTATCGTTGACCACGTGTGCATGACGTCAGAGAGAGTCGGGAGCAAGTCGGACACAAATCTAACCAGCATGCATTGCATGCCGATCGCCTGCGATCGATTCTGCGCAGAACTGGCTCATCTCAAACGAGCCTAATGCACAGACGCGCATGTGATTAACACGCTATTTCCGTCAGGCGCGTGAATGACACGAGAAAAATGCGCCTCATTCGCGCACGCTGAATTTTTTAACTTCTGTGAAAAGTGTGTGAGGCTGTGTCGTTAAAGCCAATCAGCGTTGAGATGCTCCGCCTGACATCAGTGACGTCATGCTGTTATTGAATCAGAAACTATGGAGGATAAGTTGATCGTCTGGAAGCGGACGTCATCCAGACGCAGTTCCTGGAGAAGCTATGTGCGGCTACGGATAATATTATATATAATATATTAATATTATAAACCCAGACACGAGGGTTTGTTGGTCCAACGTTTGTGGGACTTGCACAACATGTACAAATAGTGGTTATTTCTTCCATGGTGGACGGCGGTAATGAACTGTTTTCATGGCGATAAGCCACGCCCCCTCTCCGGTGCTTTTAGCGCGAATGAAAGGAATGATCACAAATAGTAAACTCACGGGAGTAAAGCAATGCGAGAGTTCGCTTCTCTTTTGGCGTGAACACAGCATGAAGGAGAGTAAACAGACGGCACT
The DNA here is from genome assembly GCF_009769545.1 of Cyclopterus lumpus. Lineage (NCBI taxonomy): Eukaryota > Metazoa > Chordata > Actinopteri > Perciformes > Cyclopteridae > Cyclopterus > Cyclopterus lumpus. Next base: position 16,771,010 of record NC_046986.1, on the reverse strand, counting down.
CCGCGGCAGAAAAAATTACCTTCAAAATAAAAGCAGAGGATTTTTTTTCTGAATTTTTTTTAAGAAAAGGCGATCATATATCTTTCAAGCCGTCACGGGCCACATAAAATGACGTGGCAGGCCGGATGCGGCCCACGGGCCTTGTGTTTGACACCTGTGGTTTACGACAACACTTTTGATCATCAAACAAATATCAAACCTGGTCATGTTTTCAACAGCTCTTTGGTTATTGAACACAAAACCATCAATACTTTAATTTTCATTATTCATGGAGCATCAGGTTGAATCCTAAGAAGACGGGCATATATAGTAGAATTTACTGTTTAATTTCTCTTTGAAAACGTTGGATATTCAGTGTTGTTTTTGTTACCACAGAGGCAGGCGGACGAGTAAAATGTATTATGTGCTTGATTTATTATGTAGGAGGCGTTTTACTCCAAGTTACAGTTTTCATTCTGACCTTCATTCTGACCAAGTGATCTTGTAAAAAAAAAAAAAGGAAAATGTTGGATATTGCTACTGGATGCATCGAACTCCAAGAGCCGGGCATGGTTTTTAGCAGCAAGAGTCAGGTTGTAAAAATGTGTGAACTTTAGAGTCTGTGCAGCAACAGCATGTACAATGTGACCAGGTCCTCTCCCAAGCATCTGCTGAGTGCCAAAAACAAAGATTTTAAATATTCAACGTGCAGCAACATCCAATATTGGCAGCTAAGCCTAACTGTGAGTTTTTGCCGGCTGTGGCAGAAGGTTTAGGGACAAATTCAGGCTGGATGGATTGAACTTTCTGAAAGGGGATTAAAAAAAAGAAACAACACACAGAATAAAAGTTTTTGAAACAGAAATGAACGCAAACTCTGATGAGTAAAAAAGTAGTTTTGTGTCAAGGTATTATTGTCTTGCCAGCTGACAGAGATTTAACTAAGTTGAGGATCAAGTTAATATCCAAGTTCATGAAAACACCTCTGACATGGCATTAGCTTTGGCTCCATTTCTCACGTATTCTTCCCAATTTATTTCATTTCTCCCACAGTGTCTTACCTCCACCCCCTCAAGATGAATGACAGAAATAATGTGACGCGCCCACACTGAGAACTGATGATCTTTGTGTGTGTGTGTGTGTGTGAATGTGTGTGTGTGTGTGTGTGTGTGTGTGTGTGTAGGGGTTAGGCAATTAAACAAGCCTGTTATCATCACTCACACATTCAGGGACAGGTTCACTCTTTATAAAGCTCTCACCGCCCAAAGCATTACTCTGTCAATGTATGTAAATCTTTCTGCTAACTGCTGGTAGATTTGTGTGTGTGTGTGTGCGTGTGTGTGTTTTCAGCACACACACACACACACACACACACACACACACAATAAATCTCTCCTGGACACACCCACACCACCCACTGCTTCTCTTTCTAAAAGGGTGACATGAGAGGTGGTCCTTCTAACATCTCTATGATTGAGGTGAAGAGTAAAGCTCATAGCCAACACAGAGTGATTACATTAGTCTTCCGAAAAGATCATATCTCTTATTCACGAGACCATGAATCAAATCCGTCTTGACACTAAATGATGTGTACTTAAAAAGGGACAATCCACCTTAATACAGACTACACACTGCCAACAGCTCAGCTGCTAAATTATTTCAATGACGTTTCAGATTAGTCTGCAAATTCTTAAATGTATTTGCGCACATTTCCTTGGAACAGAAAAAAGTGCATACTATCTTCAAAGACGAAATGGGTATGAAATCCAGCTTTTAAGTTATTAGATCAAGCAGCAAATGATGCTGTGTCAGTGTAAACTACAGAATGGGACTGGCAGGTCTTCAGGGGTTCAATGTTAAGGATTTAAAAGCACATACACACGGCAATAAAATATATACTTAGAATAAAATCCTGTCTTATAATCTCTCATTTCAGGAGCAATCCGTTCTTTTAATTTGATCTTTTAATTTTAGATTCTGTTGAATATCTTTTGTTAACTCACTATTATTAGGTGGTGTAGTCAACCACTGAAATTCTACCTACTTAAAAATAAATAAAAAATAGTGCAATATGCACTCCACCTGGTAGTCTAAATGGTTTGCATATTTCTTTAACCTAATTATTGTATACTTAAAATAGCCGAGCAGCTGCCCATATATATCTGATATTTGATTTGATATATATTTGAACGAGCCGCCGGAGACAATTTATATATGTCATATGTATGTATTTGCCCTTTTATATATCATTCTGCCCTTAACAGCTGATGTTCTATCTGACCAACAGTCTGACTGAAACCACAAGATGATGGACCAGTCATCTGGTTATTGAGTCAGTCTCTCCGAACAAACCCCCCACTCAGGTACTTCATTAGGATAATTCATCAACACAATAAATGTACGAGGAGGTGGACTTCATAACAATACCAATTAGCAACGCATGCACGCATACAAACACGCACACGCACACACACACACACACACACACACCCACACACATGCACACACACACGCACACTTTCATGCAGTACTGTATATCATCTACTCTAGGTGGGTCCCAGGTGCAGCTGCGCTTTCTTAATTAAGAGCCAAGGTCCATAAAGACTACAGGCTTCATGGTTTATTATTTTCATAATTAACCCTTTGTCGTTCACCCTCCCTGCCTCTCTCTCTCTCTCCCTCTCTCTCTCTCTCTCTCTCTCTCTCTCTCTGTGTTTCATTTCAATCACTCTGTTAACCCCTTCTCTATCACTTAAAATCAATCTTCCACGTCCTGCTGGTTGGCTGCCTCATGCTGCGACCTCGTGCCCATCTCACACACTGTCACCATTAACCTCCCGTTTGTCTTTATATCACCGTTGCAAGTGCAATTCTTTAATTAACCAGCCTCCCTGTGTCTTTTTATTCACTCCAGCAATTAACCCCGTTTTTCCCTTCTCTCCCCCCCCTCCCCCGCTTCATATGCTCTTTCAAATCTGTCTCGCTCCCGCTTTCTAAGCGCTCTCATCGCCATCGCCTCTCTCCTTCTTTATGTCTCATCTTCCATCCTGGTACACTCTCCATCTCTTGCGTACGCCATTACTCAATTAACTCCCCCTCCCCCCACTGGTTCCTGGCTAAGGGTCAACATATGTTTCAGGTCTGGATCACGTCTGTATGTGCCTTTGACAAATGAAGGGTCCACACACACACACGTGTGCACTCTTGAGGTGTGACTCGGAAATGATTGGATTCATTAGCGAAAAGGGTGAAAGAAAGAGGTGCGTCGTGAAGGGGAAGGAAGGGGGTTAGAGGAGGCAGACGAGTGGAGGCCAAGACATTACTAAATACTAGAAGAGGACTCGGGACATGGAGCGAGAAGAGCTTTGTTCAATAAACAAGGACCCGCAAGAGAAGAGCAGGAAGGAAGGGGACAAAGGGTGTTTATGGATACATTTTGAGCAGATTGACAGCGAGTGTTAATCAAGATAGACAAGGTGTGAAGGGAGAACTAATTTGAACAAATAGGGGCAGCACCAAAAGCCAGGAAGGAGTAGACGTGGTGTTGGCAGAGAGGACGTACAGCGGATGAGTCGAGAGAGGATAGTGGTGTGAGTTGAGGTAGAGGATGGGTAGAGGTGAAGGTGAGAGGGAGCACTTAGGTTCATTATGGTACGATCTCACTGTTGTCTTCTCTTTATCCCGCCATGATGAGCAACATCTTCTACGTAACAGAGATAATGATGCACGAGTCAAGCCTGGATGACCTTTCGGAGACATTTCCATTAATTGGAAAGAGAGCCGCATGTGTCTTAAAGCGTCGGTTCAGTGTAATGTTTAAGGCTGTAGTAGTAGGCATTTTTAGGTTATCTTGTTATTATTCATTCTGTGATGATTACAGTATCTATTCCCTAGTTTAAAAAAAGGAGGTTTTTCATGAGGTTCATTTTAATCCTTTTTGGTAAAATGTTATGGATTTTGATGTTTGCCTGTACTTATATATGTATCTTACAGGACTGCTTGTTTGGGCATCCAAAAAGGACAAAGGAAGACCTATTTTAACAATAATTTCAATAAAATCTATAAAATGCTCTATGAATTCAAATAAAACATATTTTAGCATGTCATTGCATTGCTTTCTATTAACCTCCAACACAGCAAACATCATATTGTCGTTCTTAGAGATTTTCCTGCATCACATTTAGCCCTTCAGTCATCGTTATATACATACTTCAGTTATATGCATACTTCGGTTATATGCATATTTCTGTTATATGCATACTTCGGTTATATGCATACTTCAGTTGTATACCATTTGTTTTCTCTTTTTGATTAATTGGTAACTGAGAAGCATAACACAAAGTTCAGTGTGAACTGCACTGTGCCGATGAATTAACTGCATCAGCCCGTTTAACGTGATGAGTGTTCGTCCAAGCCTTAAAGGAATTAGACTGATCCGCTCATGTGTGTATGTGTGTGTGTGTGTGTGTGTGTGTGTGTGTGTGTGTGTGTGTGTGCGTGTGTGCGTGCCACCATACACAAACAGACACAGAGACAAGAATGCGTGCGTTTAGAAGATGGCTGGTGGTTAAGAGAGTGTGAATTACAAAATCTGCCCACTATTCCATCGCCTTGTCCATTATTCCACTCCACTGCTTTTGATGAGTGTGAGGGTGTGTGTGTATGTGTGTGTGTGTGTGTCTGTGTGTGCGTGTGTGTGTATGTGTGTGTGTGTCAGCAAAACTATATTTTTGTGTAGTGCATTCTGCGTGCATTTTCAACTCCATGTATCTGTGTCTAAGTGAGACAATCTACTCGTGCCACTTGTCTCGTAAATTAAAAATATTAAAATCAAACCATTAAATTAAAACATAAAAAAGCCATTTAATTGAGTTTTGCTCTATTCAAATTTTATTGTTGCTACCCATCATGTGTGGCGGTGTTGTAAGCAATCAAACTAATGGAACATTACAAACCTATTCAACATGCGCCACACGGGTAATACCGAGTTACCCATCTGTGTGTGTGACCGAGTGAAACATGACATGTCTGTGCGGCATTGAAGGTTGTGTTGGAGTCGTTGTGTTGTTGGTGAGTTATGCGGCGACACTGTGTGTAAAAGAGGAAGACATATGGATGAAGGTGACGGGCGTCAGCAGCATTGTGACAGATGATTCACTGGAATCTCAGACACACACAGACACACACACACAAAGAGCTAATTTCATACACCAATTACTATACCTAAAAAACACACATGATTTAAAACACACACGGTAAAATCTGCATTAGAGTTTATTGCCAAATAAGATGTAAGCGCACTGACACACAGACACACACACAGGCGCGCGCACACACACACACACACACACACGGTTATTATTTGAACTTTCATAATGGTTCTCCGTTCAGCCCCTAATACTGAACATATACCCCTTTACACTCTCAAAAACACAGAAGAGGATATTCATTCCACACTGACATTATAGATCAATGCTAAAGATATTACCCGGTAAGTCGTACATCACTGAATGTGTGCAAATAGTAAAGGGTGCCCTGTTGACTGTCTGCGTAGACTGATATATGTGTCAGTGTACTACAATTTACCAATGAGGTCTTAGCCTTATCAAATATATGTCACAATTTGGCTGATTGCTGATATCTCAGCTCCTGGAGAAAGATAAGGTTTATGGTCCCTCTACCTTTCAAGGACTACCAGATGCTGCTCACACACACAGACACACAGACACACAGACACACACACATACACACATACACAAAATAGAGGAGCCATCATTGAAAACTAACACATATGATTACTATATAATGAAAAATGTCAGGCTGCATAAAGAAAATGACAAAGAAATGATTGAGCCATACGGAGGTCTACAGTGGACAGGCAGAAGATTTTATGTCTCTTTTGCCCTTTCTGAAGGACTACAAGAAGCAAGTTCACACATTCATACATGATAGTGTCCATCCAACCAGTGGAGAGCCTGACAACAATACACACACACGCTCTCAATATAGTGGGGAGAAAACAACAGACATATAAATAATAATTCACAGACATGTTGCATCCTGAGGCTTCACCAACAGAAACCAGTGGAATGTATACCATTCACATATGGGAACATACATATACACACACACACCAAGATACCCAAAAGAAATCAGTGCAATGTGTGAAAGCAATAAGCAGCACTGCTTTCTTTAGTGGAGGGTCAATATTATTCTCGCCAGTTGGCCACTTTGTATGGAGGGCTGAGGGGGCAAAGGTGGCTGGAATTCAGTTTGTATTATATGACCATACAGTGTGTGTGTGTGTGTGTGTGTGTGTGTGTGTGTGTGTGTGTGTGTATGTGTGTGTGTGTGTGTGTCTGTGTCTGCGTGCGTGTGTGTTCATTCACTTAACCTTTGCAGGGTGACATCACACAGACAGAGAAACATGTCTGAACTCCGTTGCCCTGTAAGATCTATTGATAAATATGATTAGGACAAGCTGGGGAAACAAGACAATGCTTCTTTATTCTATATCAATGTGCCTTAAAAGTTTAAATCGACTAAATGTAAGGACAAAGAGACTTTTAAAGAAGAGTAGGATGCCTAAATGACAGTTCTCTTATTTTACAACTCAAATTAGTTTCCTGCTGGTGGTCAGATAAGCACCATTACCAGACATATTGGAACCTGCAAGTGATTGACATGTTTTTCTATTGGTTAAAACAATCTAACCTACGATCTATAACCATAGCAAAGTAAAGGTGCAGGGCAAGCAAAACATCAACAGAAAAAAACACTTCTTGAATAGAAAAGCTTTTCATTAGATTGACTGAGTCCGAGGTCAATCCCAGTCAACCCCGGGAGCGAGAGATAACAGAGTAGCCACAAGGAGGGAAAAGAACCAGGGGATGGAAGAACCTTCAGTGGTATGTGAAGACATGCACAAAGAAGGGCACAACGGGCAGACTTCAGATAGATGGTGAAACCGTAATGCCAAATATTTGGTTTTGGTTTAACATAAAAAAGGCACCTAAATTGTAGATTAATTCTGCTAGAATCCCCGCCACCAGTGCTGTATTGTGTCATTGAAAACAACCCACAAGGCGAACATCCCCCATCCAGACGGCAATGGGCTGTAAGGTATCGTAAGAAACAAACAAGCGGCAATGTATGCAAGGGATTAAAGTCATCGTATACGATTTATACAATCTTGCCAAAACTAAATGAAATGCAGCAAGGAGTCTGCCGGTGTAGCAGCGGCTGAGTTTCAGAAACGTCTCGTTAGCTATTCACCAAACACGCCGTAAAAACAATAGAAGTGAGCCAATTATCAACAAATGAGCGAGGAGTCAAAAGGCAGTCAATGGCTGTATGAAATAGGCAATTAAAGGTGTTTTCGGAAGGTGTGAGCCATGCAGCAATAACTGGCTAGCCAAAATATAATACAGTTTGCTGCAGCACAATGCAATATGTGCTGTGGACAACACAGAGTTGCACACCACCTCCCTGCATCCATCCCTCCCTCACTCCCTGCATCCATCCATCCCTTCCTCACTCCCTCACTCCCTCCCTCCCTCACTCACTCACTCACTCACTCACTCACTCACGTGGCCGATCATAGGATTCTGAGATGAACAATACTTCATGTTTATATGATTATTAAGATCAACACATTGGTTGGAGGTGAACAATGAGATACAGTGGATGCCTGTCTGCTTGGTTTACATATCAGGTTTTTGTTAAATTGCCGGGGATTTGAATGTCGGGATTAAATGCAGATTGTGTTAGGGGCCACCCACACAAAGTGCTGCTCCTCAATATGTCTGCGTGTTTTCCTAATCCCTTTCAAGTCTCATTGTTTTGATCTGGGTCATGGTTCAATTAATGTCGACGTGTTAACCAGGAACACACACAAAATGATATAAGAACCTTATCATCAACTACCTTAAAGCACAAATACGTAATTTACACAGCAAGCTGTCCATAAGACTCCAATCAAATACTGTCTGGTGTCTATTGTCTTCATTATCTTGTCACACCAGAATAAGCAGCTATAAATAATCACATTAAAACTGCATCATCTTTACCAATTAATGCTCTAAACACAGCTCTGTGTGTGTGTGTGTGTGTGTGTGTGTGTGTGTGTGTGTGTGTGTGTGTGTGTGTGTGTGTTCAGGAACCGAGGCTGAAGCCTCATACAATGTGTCGGAGGTTTTCTGGCTGCAGATATATACTCCAGAGACTTAATGTACATGCCATTTATGATGAAAACTGTAGAAGTGAATTATGGGGCATTACACATAATAACCCTTCCAGCTGGGTCATAATTGCCTCATTTTGACTGGCTGGTGTTTTGCTCCTCGAAATGACAGCGCTAAGCTGGTGAGAAGGGGAAAGGGGGAGAATAAAAGATGGAAAGGGAAAGAAGAAAAAGAGAGAGGGGAGAAGACAGGGTAAGGGAAATGTCCACCAGTGGGAGAGCTGGACGAACAGTTGAGGAGGAGGAGGAAAAGGAAGCAGCAGGAGAAAGAGACACTGAAAAGGGTTGAAGAGCTAGAGAGCAGGCTAGAGTCAGTAAAACAGAGGGGTAAAGAGAGTAAAAGATATCCGAACACAATGCCTTATTTGAATAACGTCCCGTGGAGGCAAAGCCACAACTAAGTGACGACTGTTCCACAATACAAGCTCTCTGTACTCTTCACTTACTCTGCATTGGAGGCTATTCTGGTACATGTAATAGAATGAAGTCCTTTCACCCACCTCCACCTGGGATTTCCTTGTGTTTCTAATTATCCCCATTACCTCTGCCATTCTTGCAAACCAGTATTCATTCGTTTTTATAAGATATATCCAAGTTCATGCTGATGGATCTAGTCACTATTTTAACAATGTATGTGAATTATACAAGTTCTGTATGTTTTGGGCTTTGAAGTCCTTATCCCTCCTCCACCTACCGTGTCTACAGGCTACAAACAAAGACAAGGAGATATGACACGATACTATCGTACAAAACATTGAATTAATCTGCTGTGCTGCTTTCCCAAAAAAATAAAAACTCTATTTTGAGTTAAAATATGTGTTTTCGACTAAACAGAGCTAATAGTCCCACAGTTAATTGCCTTATGAAAAGTTAAACTCAAATGATGGCCAATGATGAATCTCCACGATTATATTCCAGCTCCGCTGTAGATGCTAATACGAGTTCACACAATCATTGATGACAGCAAGCCATCTGTAAATGATGCAACACATCGGCCAAATTACTTTTGCATGTGTGTTTATGTCTGTGTAGGTGCACGTCTAAATAGATTATGCAGCAGCCCTACATTATCGTTTCTCACTCACACTTGCGAAATTAATATTTCTGTAAGAACCTTAATTGATTCATTTGTATCCAGAACTATCACGGCAAATATAGCATTAATGCGTGTGCATGCTATAAGTTACAAAAGGCAGTGCTGGGACCGAAAGACAGACACAAATGATCAAGTTTTACAGACTGCATCTGTTAGCGGCAGCCGTTCGTCGTATTTACCAGCAATCAGCAGAGTTTGTATGATCATGGTAATGGAAAACTGTAGAATTAGAGAGCACAGAAGGGAGGGAAGGGCCTGCTGATAACCGGAAACATGCTCCGAATAATTTCCTCGTTGTCAGAGATGCTGCTACTTTGCTAATGATTCTGGTATCGTAGTGACCTTTAATTATAATAATTATTTTGGTTTAACTGGCGGTGAAAGCATTTCAAAGTAGGATTAGAGTTGTTAGAGGAGGTAAAGAGGTTTTTTTTTTTCTTTTAATCAAATAAAAGAGAATAAACATGTTCACAAAGGTCTGGCCCATCTCCGACCTTTCATTTGCATGCAGGCTCGAGTAAGACGAAAAAAAGGGGAAACACAAGCAGAAGAGAAAAAGACAGCTCAGCTGAAGTCAGCTTTATCTGAACGCAGGTAATGTTTCATTCACTTCCTCAGCCTAAAAACACTTCCTCAGCCTGTGCTGCTTGACCTCCTCTGTCTGAGAATATAACAAAGTATCTTCTCCTCTTTTACAAAGTATAACGTTTATCTCCCTTGCACATTTTAAACACATTTGAAATGTGTCGCCACAAGCAGACTTCATGCAGGCTGTCTGCTTGTGCGTCTCTACCATGCTCCTCCTCCTGCTACTACTCCGCCGCCCCCGATGTGACGGCAAAATGTGCCAAGAGGACAGACAGGAATTCAGACAGAAAGAAAAAAATCAGAGCATTATTTAAATATTAATGAAGCTGAGAGATGAACTGTTGGCCTGATTGTCTTCTCTAGAAAATGGTTTTGGCTGACTGGAAAACCAACACATACACCCGTGGGTCCAAATACACACACACACACACACACACACACAAATGTACTCCCCACTGAGTTGGCTTGAGTCCACCAACTGTCCATCTCAACGTATCCAAGTCTAACTGTTTCATCTCATCAGCAAGCCAGACAGTATAACGGGTAGACATCCTTCAAGTTCCATCAATTCAAAGTGCATTTTAACAGGATTAACTAGGCAGTTTACCAACGGTTTTCCAGAAAATTGCACTATTGTGGCATTGTGGATCTTATTGAACCACATTTATCGGAGGAGGTGCCCACTGGAGAACTCCAAGAACACCGGAGATCTCACAAGCCCTTCTATCTTCTGATCGTGCCAGGTTTCTGTGCTTATAAACTAATCTGAGACAAGGAAACAGGTTAAGGAGACAAGAAGGTTACCAATGCAGTTCAGAAAATAGAACCCTGCCTGGTTTTCCTCTCCTAATACTGATTCTAATACCTCAACTCAGGGTATCAGAATCAGTCTTTTTACTGTAGAAATCCATCATAAACTACAGAAAAAAGTTGGATCCTGCATCATAAACACTGATATTTTGGGAGAGGGGCAATGGGAAAAGAATCCTTTGAGTAAAGTGAAGCACATCCGCTCATGAATATAATAATTTTGCACGAAGCAGAACAAATAGAGGCTAATAGTATCTACATCTGAATGAGGATGCAATATAATCAAACCATTTGCCATGTTCTGTGTATGTGTGTGTGTATCTATCAATAGGGTAAATAATGATTGGCACAATAAAGCTCTACTCACGGAGAGCCGCCCTATTTCCAGGCTAGCTCGTGTTCAAATTGTGTTTCTAAATAGGTCAAACACGGTAATGTATCATTGGTATACAGGATTACAGGTTTCCTTCATTGGTATTGCATCTTAACGATGGGATCATATTGTGTTGTGTTTTTTACATTTAAACATTGTGTATTGTCCAAATTAATTTTAAGTATGTCTTTTTAACACAAAGTGCAACTGTGTGTGCAGAGCACATAAACAAATGCACATTCTGCACATTAATAAACTGAGCAAACAAAGAGACAGGAACTGTAAATGGATGCATGCAGTGATCATGTGTGTGCAGCTTCTTCTGCACACAAGATAATGCTCCCATGAAAATATAATGAGATACCACCAAGAAACCTTTTGAGTGTCAAGCTATTCAGACAAATAATGTGTTTAAATTGTTTCCGTGCACGCTGTCTGGGAGCATCTGTTAATAATTTAATAATGAATATCATACAAGGCAACATACCCTCCTCTCTCTCAATTACCAGCTAACATTTTAATCCACCCCGGTCTCTGTGAGGCACTTTCTGCAATGCCTACGCGATGGGAAAAAGACATTAGGAATTACACTGTGGATGGGAGTCCATACACTCTGCTTACTTTTCATGTTATTTGGCACAAAGCTGCGAGTGGGCTTGAAAAACAACACGCAAGGGAGATGGTAGGGAAATGGGGTAAAATAATCTTTATGAAAACTTGCACAAGGGCGGTATACCGGTATCCTGTTATTATCCTAAAAATACCGTGACACAATTTTTTGGACATAACGCCCAGCACTATTGCACACGACACCAGAAATAGCTTCACAGCTTTGTTTTCACCTTCTATGTTGAGGGTCCAGCTACTGAACAGTGTTTCCTTTGAAAGGTGTATGTTTTTATGATTGTAATAAATGGCTTTATTGGCCTTCTACTATAGCTCTGACTGGAGATAATGCATGACAGCAATTCACTTATGGTGGGGCAGATATCAAACCTCTTGCACAACAATGCCATGCATTTTGTTTGCATTATACTGTTATATTGCTGATGTACATTTTTCCGCCGATCCAAGATATACAGATATATAGAGATGGCAAGTATATAGACATAGATATATATTTACTGAGATGCACTTCCTCACAGTTGGTACATAAATATCACCTCAAACATTAATAAATGTGAGCCCTCTCTCAAATACATCACTTGGGTATATTTTAGCCATGGATTATTTTTAACTGACCTCTGTCTTCTTCAGGCCTCAAAAATCTTCTCTGTTTTCTTTGTGGTTATAGCCGGCAGTCTGAGTCTGGCTACAGTAAAACACTCATCCGGGATTAGGAGCCATTTATTCATCTCAGCTCAGTAATACTATGAGAGCCTCGCTCCAGAATCCAATGAATATTTCACACTTTCATTTCATATGCAATCTCTGGTGCTCAGAAGTGTGTATTGCTTGGTATCATACTATACGTTTCACTTCGGTGTGTGTGTCTTTGTGTGTCTCACCATATGTGTGTTTTGGTGTATTAGTGTGTGACACATTATTTGATCCCCGTATTGAAATGTGTATTTTGTACTATGTGTGTGCTTTTGTATTTGTATTTTGCAAAGGTATTTTTTGTGCAACTTCCCCGCATTCGGAAGGACATAAAATAAAAGCATCAGTGTCATGTGTGAGTGAGTATGAGGAGGGAGAGCTCAGGAAATAGTTGAGACTAAAACAAAAAAAAGGTGTCAATAAATACAGTATATAGAGGCGCCCATAATAACTCAAACCTCAATACAGAAACCTGCTAAACCAGCTTTAACTCTAGACCTACTATTCAAATGACCCAATGCTTATCCAGGAAACACTTCTCCCTTTGAACTCAAAGCTTCCTCAACACATTTTCACTGTGAACTGCGCTTTGAGCAGTGCAGCTCCTCTTCACTGGTACCCGAGAGTTTCCTCATAAGAAGCCTATTAGAAGGTAGCGAAATCCACAGAAAGGATTGTATGTGATAACTAGCAACCAGCAAGCAACAGGCTGAAATACTACTCAACTGGGAAAAAGTCAGGCCCGAGGGAGCGGCGATGCTTAATTTAATGACATACGTACTGAAGTGCATTTGAATGGTAATGCTTTCACTCACATTTGCATCTAATTGTGATTCACATTGGAATGGGTTTGGAAGAAAACTAATAGAGATCGATCTGATATAAATAGAATACATACTGAGTCTAATAGCTGGATCGGGTATGGGGTGACAATAAGCCAATCTGGTGTCAGATGCCATTATTTTAATAAATAACAATTCAGTATATTTATATGTATGTAATTATTTTGTTCACATTTTGTTTTCCAAAATTAGGATAGCAAAGTCTTGTTTAAATCAAGCCTGTTCCACAAAGCGTATTAATTGGCCACCGGTATTTAATCTGTCTCTCGGTATTGGCCGATACCCAAAGCCCAGGTATCAGTATCGGGACTGAAACAGTTGCATCGGTGATCTCGAATTAAAAGAATCTCATCTTAAAATTAGCTCTGTCGCAGCGTTTCCTAGTTTATTAAACTAATTTATTTTGTTTGTGCATACGGGATGACGATTGAGAGTCCTCTCTCTCTCTCTTTCTCTTTCTCTCGGCACGTTTTACCGTGTGCTCCTTTAGCCTTTAAGTTAATCTTTTTTCAGACTTTCCATATTAAATGTTAGTAAGTCCGACCTAGTAAGAACGCAGTCGAGACCTTTGCGTAAAGGGGACCATGGTTCTCATTCAGACGTCAGACCGACACGTGAAATTGCCGTCACATGAAGGTAGAATGTCTGACTAGGGCTATAAATAGCGTTGGCGGGGAGCGTTCAGGGACTAGTAGCAGAGAGTAGTGTACATGTCACAGACGATATGGTTTCTGTTCCATCGTGGAAGTTTCAAGTGGCACAGGGCAAGTGACAACTAGCTAACAGGACCAGCGTATGCTGCTCTCTACAAAACCATGGCAACAGGCTCTCATAACAGTAATCCCCCAGGTCAGTAGCTGGTCTCCTGACTCTGTTATTGCTCCTGTCACTGGATGACATGGCCCCGGGGCCGCGGCTTAGCGTGTCATCTAACTCCCCCGACCAACTTTGAGACTTCGGAGCTCATTTCTATTTCTATACAGTAAAATAGTTAAATGTCTACAGCATGTCTGTGTTAGCCTGACAAAAAGGACACTGTTTATAAAACATGATTATATATTTTTTATTTAGCTATGTTCACATTAACAAAACTGTCTTAGTCAAAAAAGATCTAAAAAACTAGATTTGAACCATAACAATGAATATTTTGTGCAGTGGCATGAGTCCTGTTTAGAGATCACTTCAGTTCCTCCCAAAGGTTCTTACAGCCCCAAGATAAATTGCCAACCAATGCAACTTTGTTCTTAATTAGTTCATAAAATCTCCAACAAATCCTGCAGTATTTATACATGCTTAGAGGCATACGGTATGAGCCGAGGACAGGAGCATACACTGTGCATTACATTTGCGAGCCGGTAGGTTTCTTCGGGTTTTTTAAAATGTGAACTAAATTAAAAATTCAGTCCACCATAGCACACAGGCTCATTAAATAATGTTGATACTGTTTTAATGTGCCGAGCCACCAAGAGAAGATTCCAGATTAATTTAAGGTCCTAAATCATGGTTCAAAAAGCCCTTAATCTATGTCATTTATCACCTTCTAATAATGCCAGAGTCTATGTGACAGTATGAAAAAACCTTGACTTTCCAAAGGGGAAAATGAAAAATGACACATTCCTCAGGGGGGAAATAAGAAAAACAGGATATATGGATTGAGTTCGCGAAGTCTCCAAAAGTGAATTGCTAATAAGACTGCCTAACGCTGAAGGCAAGTTAAAACCTTTTCCCTTTGAATTTTGCTTGTGAGGCAATATTCTATCCAAGAGAGTGGCTTATAGGCCCCTGCAGCTCAATACTCAGTGTGAACACACACACACTTCAGGCACAGATACCTGCTCAAACATCCGCACAAGCACATACACCTTTGCAAGAGCACAGTGTTAACGTGAGCTTCTATTTGTTGAGAGGTTCTCACCTTGTCCTTGTCTTCCACCAGGTCACTGAGTATGTCATCGGGGTCCAGAATCCCCCCGTCGCAGTATTCAACATGGTGAGTCCGAACCAGGAAATCCCCCTCCTGTAACACAGAACATCAAGTACAGAGGTTTCAATAGTAAAATAAAAAAATAAAACATTTGAATTGAACACTAATGGTTGATGGTGTCACCAAAAAAAGTAACTGTAGTAATTAAGTGTGTAACATGTTGTCTATCAGGAAAAAGCCCATTATTCAGAGTGCAAGACCGGAAAACTTAACTGAGTCTATTCACGTTTAATATTGCACATTGTACCTTAAAATCCACATTAAACAGCCTTACTATTATCTCAACATGATGCATTTCCTCAGACAAAAAAAATAACACACTGAACGAGGGTATAACACAGGGAGTGATAATCCAAAACACAAAATGGGAAATGGCAAGAGTAGTTTTATTGTTTTTATTTCTATTTTTGCTTTTCAAACTACAATAATAGTCCATTTATACCAAACTAACGCTCACGGCAGAAGGCTTCCCCTACTGTACTGGTCACCAGCCTATTAGGCCTACCTCTCCCAGTTCAACTCCACCTCCCAGTTCTGCCCTCGCCTTTGTTTCTTTGCCTCCTTTTACATCTCCACATCTTTCCCTGGGTGCCTTGTACAGATTACAGCCTGGCCCTTTCTCCGCTGTGTTGGGTTTGTGATTAATGACATCGACAGTGCACCGGACAGCTGACTACATAGAGCCGGTTGTTGAACAACATATTGAGACAACACACACACACACACACACACACACACACACACACAAGCACGGGAAAAACCAAACGCAGCCTAAGGAAAGCGATGACTCAAGCCGTTACAGGGTGCTGCTCCATTAAATCACTCTTTCAGGGTCAGTTGCTTGTCAATGCTTTTCAAACGCTCAGGGAGAGGGTGACAAAGAGCAAGATACTCTGTGTCCCTGGATGTCCCTGAACGTCTCAATGTCAATACCAGTTCCTTCACTAAAATCAGCTCTGCATCAAAAGAAAACAAACTTGCTCTTTTAAAAAAACTAAAACTATTTTTTAAAGAATGTTATAGCATAAATTTGTTTCTTTTTACATTTATTAATTAATGATTTAGTTCCTCTCTGGTCTGTTTTCAATACATATCACCAAACCAGCAGAGGAAGTACAATTAACTTTCCATAACCAGATGGGAAAGTGTGTCTGTATAAGGTTTTTTTTGGTAAGAGGGTTAGGACATGTTTTGAATTAACAACTCCTTTCACTGCTGAATGCTCAATGATAAAACACTTTTTTTCAAAAGTAAAATAATGCTGTCACTCAGTTGTCTCTCAACATTTCCTAATGAGTTAGACAAACAACAACACAGAAACATATTTTAAAATGCACTTAGTGAGCGTAGTAAGGCTTGCAGTAGTTATTGCCTGACTCACCTGTTCGATAGTAAAGCCACTGCTATTTACCGGATTTCAATCATGCCGGCCGCCATTGATAAGTGCAGCGACATATGGTCTACTTGTTTATGTGAAAAAAAAATAACTGGCTGAACTGGCACCTGATATACAGTATACAAGAAAGTTACAAACGTGGCTGTTTGCTTCCATAAGATAAAGCATTTATCCCAAATAAAATTTAGCCTGGGTCCATAAAAGACATTTCAATGTCTTTTCAACCATCACTGTTACACAAGACTCTGCCACTGTTGCTGTTTCTGCTGTTAAATTGTCTCTCCCTCCTCCCCCCACCCCTCCCTGATGGGATTAATTATATGACTCCATTGTAACACTGGCTTGGCTGACACCCAGGCCAAATGTATGAGAGAGGGAGAGAAAGAGAGATGTTCAACACTGTGTTTACATTCTTTTAATTCTCTTTTGCACCGTGTTTATCTTCCTTGAGCACTATCAATCAGGGTTTGGGGGCATATTAACTCTGGGACGAGGCATGTGAATGTTGTTTCTTTTATGATTACTCTGGAAATATTTCAGTGCCAAAGTGTTGTGTAAAATTAGTTTGTATCTCTTCTGCCCTCGGCTTTGCACATAACATCTCACAAAGATTTTATTAACCCTTGGGCTTCAGAATGAGTCCCAGGAGTGTGAGATTTTACTGGTTTGATGGTAAGTACTCCATGCAACATCCCCACACAAACAGTGAGTCACTGCACAAGCAACGTAACGAACTACGCCTCGACCGTTAGACATCGTTATATAACAAGACTGCACAGATGCAGTAAGAGTCACATTTCCGTTGGCTTGCTTACAGTCAAATGTTAATTCTATCAAGCAAACTCACAAGCAAGAAGAAATGCCTTTAATGTCAACAAAGCCCACTCTGGTCATCAAATCCACAACCTAAGTTGTCCTGGAGGCCCCCTGCTCCAGGTGCAGGTCACACGGCTATACGTTGCGCTTTTCATTTCAGTTAATATTGTGCCTTCGGGTGCTTGGTCCCAAAATAATTAGCAGTTCATCAAACTACAACAAACCATTTGACACATCGTAAACATGGAGCTTTTGGGTACCTTGGGAATCTGGGGCTTCGGGGCAGTTTGCCATCTTAGCAATCTAGTCCCGAAAAATGCCTTTTCTTTCTTTTCTTCTATTTTTATCCTGAATTATTGGTCAATGGAAACAAATTGATTGTAAGAAATAACAATATTAGTCATTTATCCAGCGTAATACTTTGCTTTTCACATGATGCCACACAATCACAAAAGCAAAGGTGCTTTCTTTTCTCCATTTCATATCATTACAAGCCTTTCAGAATAGTAATACGTTTCATCTGGTAAAGGTGTCTTTTATTTAGTGTTACTTTTAGCTTAGTTCAGACATGGCAACCCATTTACAGAAAGAGTTGTGGACCTGCCCCGTATTTGGCACCTGGTGTGGGGAGCAGTGCTGTTGGTCTGACTAAATCACTCTACATTTCACATTCAGTGTTCAAAATAAATGTAAATGTAAAAAAAAGACTCCCTATCAAATGATATATGCATAAATTACAGAAGAAAAACATTAGTAAATGTGGTGATAGAAGGATTTTGCAGGAACACCAACATCCAACAGCCTCATTTCTTTGGTGACCTGCTGCTGTTTTTAGGTCAATAACCCCCTTTGATCTCTGGTTACAGTAGGCAAGCGGCGCTAAGACGACAAGAGATGGAGCGGTAGAGAGATAAGTGCTGTGAGCACACTGATCTAATCTGATATTCAGGGAGAGTGCATCGATAATGTGTTACATCCCTGTGCCTCCAAGTCTGGCAGTTTAAAAACCTAGAGGGACACTTAGACATTGTAGGACTGGAGATAAGAGTCGTAAACACCCTGATATAATCTCAAAATTAGGGGGATTAGCACTTAATACACTATTTTGCCTGATACTATTACAGATAATCTTGGGCAATTTTAGGTATTTATCTCTCGGGACACGGTCTAGAAATTATTATTAGGCTGTAGTAAAATCCCACCCGAGTTAAAACAGTATGTAGATAATACAGTGTTGTCAGGTGTGTGCTTGCCCCCCCCACACACACACACACACACACACACACACACACACCTCTTCCACTCTTTATCTCTGAACAGTAAGCCCTTTTAGTCTGCCAGTTGACACACAAGTTCGGTATGCATGCTGTTTAAAACTGAAGCCCCGGGAACAAAACAGTAACTTTGGAGGTCATGCCGTCCAAACAAAATGTGAAAGGCATCCACTCCAAATGCAACACATTGAGTCGGTGGCAGTTCACAGACAATTACAGACAAAAGGGTGACTGTTACAATATGAAGGCCCTACGGGGCAAAACGATGAGGTCTGGTTTTATCACAGCTTCGTCAAGCAGATCAGTTATGCCAGTAATGTAAAGTGTTATTGCTACAAAGTATTTTTTAGTAAAGGCTGTGAGTACTGATGTAGCACCAAATAGAGTGCTGCAGGGATGACACCATTGGTGTCGCTCTGGTTCCTTTGGGATTTTTCATTGGATTTTGGATTTTTTTTTTTTTTTAAGGCTTTGTAAATGGCAAAACTACCATTTCTGATACTTACACATTTTTCACCTCATCAGCTTAATTACTCTCACCTGCACACCCCACTGCACCCACTCTCTTCTGTATTTAGGTCACAGCTTCACACACACTCTCTGCTAGATGGTTCTCCGCATTAATGCCAGACCCTCCAGCAATTACCCTCTGACTGCTCTCCCGTTGCCGACCCGGCCCGTTTGGACTTCCCCGCCTTGTCTCTGTCCCAGAAAACCGCCATAGCCTTCAGTCCCCGACCACAAGAACTGGCTCAGCTTCCTCTGGTTTCTGTCTGCCTTTTCCCCGTAAGCAGAGTCTGGACTGTGTTGGTATTGTGAGATCTGCCTGGACGTCACAACCACTAAGTTAAAGGTGGCCTAGTGTTCAGAGTGATCTTTTTTTAATTTTTTTTATTATCATAAATGGGATGCAAACTAACGTATTTTATGTCGTAGAACAACATGTTAAAATCTTGTGTCAACCAGG
Organism: Cyclopterus lumpus; assembly: GCF_009769545.1. Taxonomy (NCBI): domain Eukaryota; kingdom Metazoa; phylum Chordata; class Actinopteri; order Perciformes; family Cyclopteridae; genus Cyclopterus; species Cyclopterus lumpus. Next base: position 16,751,323 of record NC_046986.1, on the reverse strand, counting down.
GACCTTATTTCAGGCATCCAAAAACTCTTTTTCAGGCTTTAGGAATCATTCCTGCAGCCCTCGTGAGTTAAATTGTCTTCTGAGCCATCTTGTGACCCCGTAATAACAAATCTTGTCTTCTGTGAAAAGCAAAGCAAGACAATTGCTGGTGGAAATGCCACGGACACCATTATTTACCAGGTTAACATTCCACATTTAAGATGGAGACCTAGATGGGTTGAAATTAAGATTTCATTAGCGCCATTACAACTAGTCAGAATACTTATATTTGGTTGTGTTCATTTATTTGAACATGGTCTGGTGAGCAGCCATTTTTTGAGAACTAATCGAGCATGTCAAACAGAACCATAACCAACCAGGAATCATTCCAATAAATGAATGATCCCGCTACGGGGCAAGCTTGTGAGGATAATTTGAGAAAGCATGTGTGCCATTACACCCAACATAAATTAAAGACTAGAAAAGAAAAGACTAGAATAGGTGTCAGTCTGGATCAAAACATTCCTGTGGTTTGTCTGCAGAGAAAGCGACACGCGTGTCCACGTCTCCTCCCCGCCCTCTCAGAAATAATTGCCTGCTCTGGTAGAGGTCCAGGATGTTGTATGATTTCATCAGCTTGTCTGGCCACGCCTCATCAGCATTCCTGCCCTGGTTAATGAAACTACAGCGCGCATACACCCACATATCCAGGAACTCTTTCCTACACATTTATCATATATAAAGCCAGTGTAAGCACCGCCATCAGCTTACAAAAGTTTGAGTTTGTTTCTTTGTGGCCATATTTGAACCACACACACACACAACACTGTCAGCAACAACACTGTGTAAAATGTAGATGCAATCTAATATACATGTATAAACATGTCTTGCATATATATATGTATATATTTCAGAGAGGCAAGTCATGTAACGTCTCACTGGAATATATACACTGATACGTTGATGTGATCCAGTTTGATATTTCACAGAATACAGCCGATCTATCCTGAAACCACATAAACACACATTCATAAACACAAAACTGCACACTACTCTGTTTGGCCAAAGGTAATTAAGAACTCTGTCAACAAGCTGATAACTTCCTGACAACTCCCCTCGAAAAACAACCTTGGCTCCCCTTCCTCCGCTCCCTCCCTCCCTCCTCGTTTTCTGGCCACACTCCGTGCCAGCTATCTCCCTTTTTACATTAATCATCTTTGTTCTGATTTCTTCAAAAGGTTTATTAATTTCCTCTCTGCTACCTATCTACAAGAGCCTTGTGCACTATTGTTTCATTGTTTTCTTTAATACAACTTTCATTCTCTATTTCCCCAACCACAATTTACACGTTACACCTTACACTCCCTCAAGGGTGATAGCTCCATATTATAGCTGTCAGCAAGCTGATTTAGCTTCTTGGTTCTATAACAGATAATTACAGATCATTGTGCACTTAGTTTATCAGATGTATTGAGAAATAATGACACACTTGCTGACTGACGAGCCAGAGGCCGACTGATCTGCGAGGACACTTATCATGAGGACTCCAAACCCCTCTGAGAGGATGCATTGGAGCCAAATATCATGGCTACATTATAGCCACTCACTAAAACTCAATTTCTTTCTACAGTTTTTTGCACAATGCTCCTTCTTTGCCAGCTGCCTTACACGTTATAAATGCACATTGTCCACAAGTTGTAATATCAAGGCGTACATTTTAAAATACTTAATAGGCAGCTAAAATGTATTTTAATGAATGAAGAGCTAAAGAATTGTCCCACAACTTTTAAAGTGGTGGTTTTGTGGGATTCATTTCGGAGAAACTCGGCTTTACAGATCCGTCAATTAACTCAACAAATTGATAAGTCGTCAAAATCGTGAGTATTAGTCGACTAAGACTTCCTTTGGTCGAGGAAAGTCCTGAGTAAGAGTCCACAGAAAAAGGACACTTTCCAAAGCAGTAGTTTGAAAAAAGTCTGGTTTACGACACACAAATACATCAGCACGACTCTATTATTACCGTTCACATTCAGAAAATAAATAAAACCTCTCTGAAACTTAACTCAAGACTAAACCTCAAGAATCCCCTCAGTTAAACGTAGCTTTAATGCCTATTGTAAGTGTTAGCTCCTTTTGAAGCGCCTCTGTGGGAACTCCGAACAGTCAGTTATCTACAGAGGACGCACACAGGAACACACAAGATTAAAGAAAGTGTTTTTAATACAAGTAGCATACTTTCTGAGGAGCATGAAGCCGATAAGGAGGCAGGGAGGAGGGAGTGAGTCGGATGGAAAGCAAGCCGTCTCTGTGACATGCCGAGCACTGGGAGGGAGGATTAGGGAATGGACTGCTCTACAACACTCACATATCCTGGTTTTCTAATCCTGGTACACATTAACAGCCATAATTACACAGCAACAACAGATTAGTGTTGCAGGGAAATGACTGAGTGATCGGAAGAGAGCAAGAAAAATACACAGAAATAAATACAAAGACAGAATCGGGGGGATGAAATTAAGCAATTAAGAAAAATAGGTATTCTCCATCCCAGAGAGGAGAAATGAGGAAGAAGAGGAGAAAAAAGTTGAGGAGGAGCCAGTCAAAGGAGGTGAATGGGGAATGATGAAAAACAGTGAACGCAAACAAAAGCAGAATATGTAAAATATCAAACAAACAAGGAGAAGAGGAAAAGGCCAAAACTACCAAAATATGGGATTAAGGAGGGCGGGAGGAGAGGCGAAAACAGAAATTACAAAGAGGAACGTAAACATCGTAAAAGGAGAAGAGAGAGCAAAGTGCTGACAAAGGTGTGGGAGAGAGTAGGAAGAGAGAGAGAAAACAGAGGGAGAAGAGAAGAGAAAGAAGGAGATCCGCAGCCTAAACGCACACAGTGTGCATGAACTCAACAAGGCATTCCATTCACACATACAGGAAGCAAAGAATTGAAACACTGAGACCTAATCGATAGAGCAGGGAGTTGCATCATTAGACACATCAATGCTGCAGGAAAACACCTGGAGCACTAATTCTGCCTCTTTGTGAACATTAATATCATTAATAAAACCTTAAGTGTTGCTGCTCTTGTCAGACCTTAAATAGGCCTAAACCGCTCCCCTACATGGAGAGTGTATTAACTTTTGTTTTTAATTTTTTTAAGTCAAACTGAAATGAAAATGAATGAATTCATCGTGCATTCATTCATTAAAAATCATCAATTACTGTTACTCCGGGGGGAATGGATTTTTATTTCAGACCAATGATGTCCATACAGGTAATTTAGTAGCCTAATATCTGCGTGGGCCGGCACTTAATAGTGTTCATAATATCCCCTAAATTATATTAGCAGTCAATAAGTTTGGGAGTCAACGTTGTTACTTTATAAAATCCCAGTGAAACACAAGTTGAAGGCGACTATAACTTCTGTCTTTCCCGATGAAAAGGAATATATGAGAGGTGTACAGTCACAAGAGGAGTTGAAAACAATCTTTTCGTAGAGTTTAGCGCGATACAGAGCTACAGAGGACTGTTAGCTCAAAACACCTGTTGACAGATGAGGAGGAGGACGAGGTACAGATGAAAGGTAAACTGTACTGGTTCTCAACCAGCCCGGTGTCACTGCAGTACATGCAGAGGAATGCATGCATGCCGCCGGGTCATCAAACCGTATTTAAAACCGCTTCCAGAAGAGAAAAGAAAGGGATTTGATGGGGATTTTGATGTAAAAATACTCTGATCCATATTTTGTTTACATATATTTGGCATATATGAGATAGCCTAAATGGATAATTAACACAGGGACAAAGGTTTAAAACTGGGAGTAAATAACTACCTGGACCTAAAGTGGTGTACATTGCTCCTGCCTAGCTGTGCATCATGTTAGTTTAGAGACCTCTCTACCTCTAGGCGGAACAGTGTTATCTCATAAAGAACAACGGAAGGTGAAGGAGGAAGTTTTCAAAGAGGAAGACGAGTTGAAAAGAAAAGGGAAGCGTGGGTTCCGGCTATGTGGAAGGTGACGCACTTATGAGCAGAAAAGGATGATAAATGAGAAGGGGGGAAAACACAAGAAGAACCAAGGAGGGAGGCTCCTATATATATATATATATATATATATATATATATATATATATATATATATATATATATATATATATATATATATATATATATATAGGAGCCTCCCTCCTATATATATATATATATATATATATATATATATATATATATATATAGGAGCCTCCCTCCTATATAGGTATATGAAAGCCGATTAAGAGGCAAAAAAATGAGTCCATCTCCGTCTGTCCACACATAAACACACACACGCACAGCTTCGACATCTCCCCCTCAATCACAACTGAGGCCATCCATCTATATGACTGGTGTGCTCTTTGAATAATGGAGCCAATATGAAGCGAGTCACTGAGAAGATTTGGTGGTTTGATGGGGGTCACGAGGTTCCTGCCCTGAGAGCAGCGCAGGGAATCAACAGTCGTCATAAAGGAATCACAAGAGGGAATCATTTGCATTTTACATTCACAACTTAAGTGGAAACGACTCATGCCTGCTCCTGTCTGGACCATCACAGTTCATATCAGATATGCTTTTAATTTTTTATACAGCAATTATGGAGAACGGGACCTCCATGGCTTTGTCTAATTTCCCAAGACTTTGGATTGTGGAAATCATATGGACCTTTCATGATATAAAAATGACAGAGCATTCGATTATTCTTTTATGACTTCAGGGAAATCCTCAAATGCTCTGTAAATGCTGTTTCATAAAAAACTTGTCTTTTCTTTAGTCTTTCAGGGGTTCATAAAAATCGTCACACTTTATTACAAAACTATCTCTGACGATGAATAATGTAGCTAACTGATGGCTCAAAGGTCAAAAAGCCTCTAAACGAGTTATTTTTTCATGTTCTTGGACTATTTTGGTATCTTATTCTGCGACTAAAACGCCTGCCGCCACTCAGATGAATAAGCTGCATTTATGTGAAAGACACATTCACACATCACACTGTCAGTAAGATGATATACACAGTGACTAAATGTGTATATGTACCTGCCAGAGTTACCCTCAAATCATAGTATTTATCTTATTTTTTTATTTTTATCTTATTTTTAATAGCAAGCCTCAAAAACTGCAATGTAAAGATCCACAACAAGCATTGCTTGGTTACCAAAAATCAAATCTAGTATCGTACTAGTCTGGCAGACTGATATCAGTCAAAGTAATACCCAGTCCTGACTGGATACACGTCATATATTTCCAAAATGTCTGCATTTAATTAAAAAACAAAATCTTTGGGAAAACAGCAATATTCAAACATATGGCATACCGGTTTGTACTGCATATGTCTGCATGTCCCTCAAAAATGTGTTCATGAGGTTTGTGTATTGAGGGAAGTAACCGTTTCAAACATGTTTGCCTGGATTTGAGGCAGCTTTATTAAATATATGTATTCTATGTCACAACGTGGCCTATTCTCTCAAAAGGCTAATTGTCACTGCTAATAGGTGCACTTCATAAACCCAGGAGTGGTACCTGTTCCAGGAGTTTTCTGTATCTCTGCGTGGCTTGCTGGATGAGGTCCCTCACAGTCCACCCCTCCTTGCAGGGCACCACCACACCGGTCTGTCCAAAAGTCACCGTGACCTTCATCGTAGCGCTCTCTCCGCCCAATCCAAGGTGCGGTTCCCTTTGGGATGTGGGTGATGAACAATGATGATAACAATGCAGGACGGACTCCAAACTGCAGTGTGCAAAAGTCTTGATAAAGAGTCAGGGATGTGACCAGAGAGAGAAAAATAAAATAATAATAGAAAAGGGCTGATAGTGAGTGACTCGGGGTCACTCACATCACTCAAACCAACTTCTTCAAAAAGTGACACAGATTGTCAAAGTGGTCCAGAGTCAACAGAGCTCTTTACTAAAACTACCAATTGCCATTTCACAGCCACAACTCAGGGTGATGATGACGACACGAGCAAGTACATCCGGTTCCGTTGTTACTCTCTCATTATGTGGTCGTGAGGGTGATTATCTCTTCCTCATAAGCTCTTCAAATCTCCTCAAAGTAGTGGTGTTTAGTTTCCAGAATTAAACATTTAAAAATGTAAAAAATACTGCAGTCTTTTTGTGACGAGAGCAGCTGGTAAACTGGAAGTACGTGTCATGTCATTTTCTTTTTACAATAATAAAAATAATGTCAACTTTATTTGACACTTGCTGTCTTCCAGCTAACTCTACTTGGCTAAAAAAAAAAATAAGATTAGCTTGACGCTGAAACCTGGTGCGACTTGTAGGCACACAAGCAAAGGATGAGAGCTTTCAGTGGGTAGTTCGATACCCTCGCGCGCTCCTCCGCTACACCAAAGCACCGTGTAACTACAACACTTTGTTCTGACTGATTAAATACACGTGTATCCAAACGTTTCACTTCAGAGTCCTACGCTAAGCTAATGTTAGCAACCTTAGCTGAACTTTGGAGGGAGGGATGCAGTCGCTCGGGCATCATTTCAGAAGTTTTTTTTTTTTCTTCCTCTCGCAACTTTTCCTTTCTTCTCCCGGCGGTAAGTGGCGTCCACTTCATCACCCGACACACCGATACCGTTACCGTTATTTTTCAACTTCGGAGACGGGCCCGAGGTGAACAGACCGTGGCGGTGTGTTGGAAAAAAGTTTTTTTGTTTTTTTGGGGGGGATTCCTTCAACGCCGTCCGCTCCTGGCCAGTTCCTGACCAGCTCCTGCGCCGCTTGTTGCTGTCACTTTCTTAAAGGGGAAGTACTCCATTTATTGCTGGAATGAAAGTGAGAGTGGGTTTATGCGCGATTCGTGCATCCACATTCTCATATACTTCTCAGCAACATGTGATGTGCAACTCCACTAATAATAGATGACTGTTTTTAATGTATTTATCCACCCGCCTTTTACCTCTGTTTAGGTCTCCAAAAACAATTAACTCAAATAACTTTGTAAAGCTGAGGATAACTAATTCTCGTTGTGCTTGTCACCACTGTGTGCCCCCTCTCAAATTGCATCTAGTTTGATCCAATGTTTCTAAAAATATATCTTTATATTTTGTCATTGGAGCTTTAACGTACAGCCATGTCTTATAAGCTATCTATTTTAGCTTATCAAATGTCAAAAAGAAATGTTGACAAATGGTGACACTATAGACCTTTGTTTCCACCAAATACATTTTAGAAGTAGGAACATCACAAAACAATCACATTTAATTATTTTTTGACTGCTTTAGCTTCAGGGTCGTGGCACACAGAACAGTGCAAGTTAATGTTATTAGTAACACGTGTGCTTCTCTTTTGCTCCTCTCTTATCATATGTTTTGTCTACTTCTCTTGTTTCTTTTTACTTTTCATTATTATTGTATACAGTTCTCACAGTATTGTTATACAATATTAGTCATTTCAAAATAATGGACAAGAAACAATAACACCGGTCTGACGGAATTTTTTTATTATATTATTAGTAGTAATAGATGGTGATTTTACTTTTGTAAAAACCTAGAGTTGGCATGCATTTAGTGACAGTCACAACAATGTTTAGGGCATAATTAGATGTCACGGTTATCATCTTAAGGGATTCACATTAATAGAGCATACAGTCAAATGTGTGTCTTACGAACCTTGAAACCCCTTGAAGATCTTGGCTGACACCAGCTCAGCATTAAAATGTTGAAGCAAACAAAAATACCGTATTTACAAATCATTTTGGCTTTTCACAGATTGATTCATCTTCAAAGAGGAAAACCCCTCCCTGTGAGGCGGAGTTTGGCTTTGTAATTAGCAACTCGAATATATGCATGTGTATGTCTGCTAATTGATTTGGGCTAGGTTTAGTTTCTGGGTCACTGAATTCCATTGCTTCTAATGAACCCCAAGGGAGGACGAACACTGTGCATGCATGCATCTTTTTCCTCTTTCTTTCTTTGGTAAAAGTTTGAAAGTTTGAAGTACACTTGAGCAATCATTTAGGATATGAATTTTTAAGTGAGGCAAACCCCCTTTTTGCCATCTTATATGTCTGAATTCTATAAATAACATGAGTACAATATTAATGAAAATGTATTCAGAGTTATACACAATAATAAAATACACAGTAAATGTAATAAATAAAGATTAACGTACTAAAAGCTGGATTTAATGTCACTCCATTTCACCTGGAAAAACTATATTTCACCAGCACTGCGAGGCCTTTTAGAAGACATTTTGAGCCCTTTATGAACCCTTACCATAAGTCAGCATTATGCAGACTTTGCCCAAGGGAATTACCCACGATTCATTGCAATGTGCCGTTAAACACGGGGTAACCAGTGGAAGCATGGCGACGTAAACAAAGAGGACAACACTTGGGTGTTTAGCTTGGCAAATTAGAAAAGATGGAACATAAAAACACATGAATTCAGAGGATATTTCATTTTGTCATTAAAGCTGTTTTGACAAAAACAAGTAAATAGATTATTTGGAATGACCTATCATATGAGGAAAGAGCCTGGAAGACATTAACATATGGGAGTATTGGGCCTGTATACCTGTAAAACCATCACAACCCCAATCCATTTCCTCATGTGACATCGCAGTTCACTATAGTTAAGGTTTGGTCAGGTTAGGTAATCGACTATAGGTTAGGTTTAAGGAAAGATTGGGATTTGGTCAAAATTTCGAGATTAGGGGACCTTTGCCGTCATAGTTACAATAATAAACACGTGTAAAACTCTTCTTCTTCCTACGTTGACCCTGAACATAATGTTGTTTTAGTTCAGTTGCTGAAATGACAGCAGCTTCTTGGGAGGAAAGTCTCCAGAGACTACATTTGACTACAATAGCAGCGATAATGCAAACACGTGTGGCCAGTTTTAGGAAGAGGAAGATGAGTTTTTACACTGCATGTATACATTGTCACAGTAGCTCATTATGTCGTGTACTGTCCTCAAAAAGGAACCGATTGTCTGATACACACCTTTTTACTGTACACGCACACACAAACACACACACACACACACACACACACATACACGTCAGAGGCATTGCTTCATACGAATGGGGAGAAGGCAGCTCATAGTGATGACAACAGAATATGCTAGTGGCAAAAACAGTAACGTGTAAATGAAATTGTAAAAAACAATACTGCATAACATATATATACACACACACACAGACTATATTTTTATATTTTTTCGTACCGTATTTGTATAGGGACATTCAAACAGTGCTCTTACGTGGCCAACCCTCCACCCAATCTTAATCCAGCAGTTTGCCCATTCCCTCTCTCACCCCATATGGTAACAGCACTCTGTGTGGTGCCTCCTCCATTATGAACTGTTATGAACCGCGGCGAACATGCCAGGATGTGAACACTAGCCTGCTGTGGGGCCAGATGCATCCAGACCCTGGCAAACAAATCAACACGTGTGCTAGAACATATTCTGCTTTTCAAAAAAAGAAAGGGGAAATTAAAGGGCGCAGTGGGAGAGATGAGAGCAATACAAGATGCCTTTGTAACACATGCAGGATTGAATCACTCGGATGCAGGGTGCACGTACAATTCATACTGTACTTGAAAGCACTTAATTATATATTCTTTTGTTCATCATGCACTCTCTCAATCAACCCTTATTGAATAACCCTACATAATGATATTATCCACATGCATCATCCATCATGCTTTTAAATCCCCCCATGCAGCCTCTGACGGCATTCAGAAGTGAGATGTACATCTGGCATAAAAAAACAGGGCGCCACACACACACAATAATACACTCATTCCCCAACTATAATTACAAGCTAACCATTTGGCTTAATGTGGATGTAACACACTCCCTTCTTGTGTGTTTGTATTGGACCATATCTTCCTCGTGTGGCAGCTGGATTCTCGTGATATCATGCATAAGATCACGCATCACATGAAAATCCATCTTGTGAGGCTTCAAGTAATGCATTTGTGTCTGGGCCAATCAAAGGGACAAAGAGACACAGGCCGGCATTTTTTTTGGAGAAGGGGATACATGGTAAAATACCATGTTTGCATAATTATAGTAAAGTATATTTAAAAGATATGTGCAATACTGTGCACACTGAATGCACGCATAATAGGCCTCCGCTGCTCTGCACAAGTCGTTTTAGCTTCCACTTGACGCACAACATTACTCTAAAAGCAACTAATGGTGGCCGAAATTAATGCAAATTTCAAGCTGCAACCCAGGACTTCATAGTTTAACCATCACTGCTCCACAAGGACGAGCCTTTTTGCATCTGTGAAAAACCCAAGGCTGAATGCCCTCGCACAGCAGCACATGGACATTGTATTCAGCTCTTGCTATACATGTTATCAGATCTCAGTTATATAGTTCCACCTACCCCCTTTTTTCAATGTGAGCATATGACTCACAGACAGTCTTTATGGCCCTAAATGCCATTATGTTAATAGAATTCATTGAATTATGGTTGACAAAAAAATCTTTGATTTAAATTACATTTCTGTGCTATAAAGAATGCACGTCAAATGGTCAATGTCAATAATGCCTTCTTCATTGTAATGCTTTTACTTGTGCGATACTTATTTGTTGTCTTCACCTTGCTTTTGTCTGCTCACATTACTTTTGCTGCCCTGTGATGCATTCTAAATCTCCAAATCTCATCAATAAATGATATTAACAAACTAGATCCAGCCTAGACAGAATGCCATGCCCTGGTGCTCAACATGTTATATGTTACTGAAAGATTTTTCCTACAGCCTGCAGACTGTGTGTGTGTGTGTGTGTGTGTGTGTGTGTGTGTGTGTGTGTGTGTGTGTGTGTGTGTGTGTGCGTGTGTGTGTGGCCATGTGTCGGCCACAGATACAGACAGATCGATTCTAGGACTTGTCAGCGGGGAGATTTTGATCAGTCCACACCTCTAAATCCTCAGCACCCACAGACACACATACAGTATACACACCCTGTATCCCACTGCACTGTGAAAAGAATAGCAGGATGTCAATAGACCCTTCCACTACACGCTCTAACACACACACACACACACACACACACACACACACACACACACACACACACTCGTAATAATAGCCCTGTCGATCATCTCTTGTCCGTGCTGAGATCTTCAATGTGTCACATGTGTACAAGCCTTGCCTCTATCGAGGGCGAAGTAAAAAACATTTAAGGCCCCACTGGGATTCCTGGTCTTATTATGGATGGATGAATATATGTTGGGAATGGGTAAATAAAACAAATAACTCAAGAGAAAAGTAAACCAATTTGCCTAATGTGGTTATTTTCCACAGAGCAGTGCCTGTTTTGTTTCTGAAAAGTTCTAGGTTTGATGTGTAAGATATTAACAGCGTTGGACAATATATTGTAAGTGAGAGGAGGGATATGATTAAAGGTCAACTGATTAAGAAGAATTACAGGCCATGTGTTTCATACTTGTTATGTGACTCAATTAAAATAGTTTCTGTTTTAGTACATTTATGTCATTCAGCCAATGACTTTGCTACCTTTATACTTTTCAGTTGTTTAAAAAAAAAAAAAACGATTTAGGGAACAGTTTTATTTCTGTGCTTCACAATTGTCCCTAATGCTTGTGCTAATGTTGGGCCGGTTTACATATCTTATAGGTCCTTTTTCTGAGAGGTCAAACTCATAGCCCATATAGTGCTGCAGGAGTGAGTCCTAAAACCCAGTTTGCATTTTTGCACTTCTAGATTCCTTGTCTGAAAATCAGTGTTTTTTTTAAGAGATCATTATGTTTTGTTTTTATCAGAAAATACGTGAATTTAGGGGCTTTTACATGTCTCCAAAAAGGTGTTTGCTACATCATCACGCCAAAAACTATTCCGCCTTTACCTTAGTGGTGACGTGAAAACCATAAAGTGGTGAAGACTATCTTGCTAAACAAAATAATCCAATGAAAAATCTCATTGGCTTTTTGTCAAGGGAACCATGCGTGATTCTAACTCCCGGGTTGGCCCACAAAGATACGTCATCCCTGCAGCACTTTTTTGTAGCTTTAGAAAAAAAAAACATTGAAGCGGCCCAGTCGGCTTTCTAAAAAACAGAACAATTCTCGACTAACTGAGGCGGTTTCCTGCGGCAGCTGCATTTTGTGATGCTGGCTCTGAACTTGATGAGACCGTAGTGACGGGGAGACATTTCATGGACAAAGAACCAAACATTAAAAAAAACAAAGGCAAAAGAAAAAAAACAGCATGGGGAAAATAAAACAATGACCAAAGTTTCATCATGGAGAGCAGCAAAACAAGGCAAAAATAAATAGAAAGAGAGAGAGAGAAAAAACCCTCCACAGAGAATTTGAGAAAACAAAACAGACAGGGGCTAGTAATGACTCACAAACCCTGAACACAAAACAATGTCTTTATTCCCCTTTTGCTTACATTACACGCAGCCTGAAGTAAAAATGTCTACGAGTAACTATTTCCATGAACATTGCTGTGTTTCTCCATCTGGACCAAACATTTGGACAACATTTGCGTACAACGCAGAGAAACATACAAGACAAGCAGAAAGTCGAGCAAGAACCAAGATCAAAACAATCAGGGAAAGAGAAAAGACAGAGGAAGAAACAGACTGAACGTTGGATTCTCCATTTTTTACAAATATGTTTTAATGTTAGCTTCATAATTCCGGAGCAGTAATTTCAGTGAGCTTTGTACACTTTAATGTCACTTTTCAAAAATACAGCGTCAAGCTACCGTATGTCACACGTATCAGTTTGATTGTTAGCAGGTGTTAATTAGAGAAGATAGACAGAAAATTTGACAAAACACCTGTGCTTATGCACACTCACACCTGAGCCTGAACACACCCTGAGTTTGCATCTCCCTTTCTCTCTTTCACACACGTTCACACCTCTGGCTAATAGCTCAATTAACACACTGTCGCATCAGAAAATGTGAGCCCACTGAATCCACCTGTCTCTGAGGAGGATTGCAAAGAGTGAGGAAGTAATTGATACTATGTTCACGGAAAGCTACTTTGAAAACTAATTATGTGTGTATAACAAGCAGAGAATTATTCCGACAGCTCCTAAAACCTATTAGTTGTGGGGACCGGGAGGTGTGTGTCTGTGTGTGTGTGTGTGTGTGTGTGTATGTGAGTCATGTGACCATGTTTTGATCTCCCCATTCAACGCTGATGTCACATGACTAAGTTGCAATACATCAAGGCAGCCTGTGACTCAACAGGGAACATACTTTAAAACTGATCTTTATTCTACTTTTATGTAAATTACTCCAACAAATATGCATTTAGTAAGTAACTCTACAAACAAGTAGGAAAGTGATTGAATTAGAATAGCTTGAGTTGGATTGAATGTCAGTGTGGGTCCAAAGAAGTGTGGGTTGACCATGCATATCCAAACAGATATGAATTCCCAGCTATGGGAAAAGAGAAGCACGAACTGAGACAACTGAATCGCTCTTTTGATCGCGGGCAGATAGATTACATTCAAACTATTTACAGTTTTCATGCAAGGAAATATACGAGATAAGCCGTATATTCTTATTATTCATTAAACTAAATATCAGCGGGTGATAAGGCTGTCATTTTGTTTTTCATTTTTCTCTGTGCCATCAGATCCAAAAGACCAAAAACAACAATGTTGACCTTGTTGGGGACATTGAATTACACACATGTTGTTGTTTGGTGAGTATAAATGACAGCAGGGTGATGTATGTGGGAATGAATCAAAATAAACTAGGCTCCATATTCATAATAATGAACGAACATTTCCCCCATTGCAACGTTGTGGTTTATTGACCTGATTTAACAGCTGAGCTCAATGGCAAATACAAAAAGGCGATAAAAGGCCACACGGGCGAAACTTTTAAACAGATTCAGTTCATTGTTGGTTTTGTTGTATTTGATGATGATAAGCAATGTAGAATACCACCAGCCCGGTCCTTTAATCAACACGGTCGGTCATTTTTGCCTTTTCAGTGCAATAGGAATGTGATGAGAGCGGATGAATAGGGCGACGCAATGGGAAGCAGTCTAACTCTGAATTGAATCCAGAGGAATTGTAGACCAAAAGACGAACGGGTTCACGCCCTCTATCTCCGTCCCCTCTCTTTTACAAAAAATATGACATTTTCAATGCATGAAGCAATTTAATCTCCCTCCCTTCTATGAAAATGCCTGCAAATGAGCGCCTGTGAAATTAAGGAGATCGCCCAGAGATGGGCCAGCCTGTCGATCTCTCTCCCTCTCTCTCTTTCTTTGGCTCCGTCCCGTCTCCCTCTAATACAAAATATAAGATATTATCAATGCATGAAGCAATTTAATCTCTTTCCCCTCGCTCTCTTTCTCCCTCTCTTATGAAAACGTCTGTAAATGAGTGTCTATGAAATTAAGTGGGAGATCGTTCTGTTTTCTCTAAGGTCAGCCTCTGTCTCTCTCCGTCTCCCTCTGCTTCTGTGATCAGTCCATTTGTCAGAGGTCAGACTTGTAACCATTTGGGAGCAGCATTCCGCCTGCCAAACATTCCCCATTAACGTATGTAAATTCATTAATTGCAAACCCATAACTACATTATCCTTATATCCCCCCCCCCCCCCAACACACACACACTCTCTCTATCACACCGTCTGCCCTCGTGCAAATAATGAATAAATAAATAATTGAACATACAAGCATTTTATGTCCGGGCCAAATCCTCCGAGAGGAAAGAGAAAACAAAAAGTGAGGAGTGAATCTAACGAGAAAAAAAGAAAAAGAAAGTCAGAAAGCAAAACAAACGCGGTGAAGGGATGGGGGCTTATGGGGGCTTACACAACAAGGCGATGAAAAGAAGAGATGATAGCAGACTGACTGACTGCCTGAATGAAATCAAGGTTTTTCAGAAAACAGAATAAGATGCAGGGAAAAACATCCTTTTGTTATGTTAAACACGCCATCTCATTGGAAATGTCTTGGCCTGCTTTATTCATCCGAACATTGTCATCATGAATAATAGTGGAGATTGACACAGACTCTTGCTATGGATTAATTCCCGAGGAGTTCAAAGATTTTTTACACAGTATGCAATGTGTTGATGCCCCTGAGCTGGAGAATAATATGTCTATGCACCTTGAGCTATCCACCTACTGTAAGTGTGCACACTCTTAAGCTGTCGTTCATTGTGTGCTTCCTGTATGCAAATGGTACGCTCCCTTTCAAGTATATATCTGCATTGCTGAAGATCAGCAAATAAAAGAGCAAGTCATCCTTCACAAGAATGTTGGTAGAGCTCACAGCAAATATCTTTCCTAAAAAGAACAAGTTCAAGATACAAGGTGAATATGTATCGTCGCAGCTTGTACATATTTGATACATAAATACACTTTCATTTCGCCTAAATCTGTGTATTGGTTCTCAAACTATAATAATCTATTATTTTCTAATAACAATGGATCCGATGTGTTTTTCGATAGTGACGGACGCACAGAAAATGATCACCAAAGCTGTCTTTCATTGTTTCCATTTTGACTGTTCTTTTTCAGTCTCACTGCTCGATTGACCAGGTCAGACAAAGTCTACTCAGCATGAAACAGCCCACAGACAAAAGCCCCTTTGACAGCCTGACTGTTCCGCCTCAGTGTTAACTGTACGAGGCAGCATGGCTTGAATAGGGGTCCGTGTCAGGGACCAGCTGGTGAACACTGTGGTGCACTTTGCATCTTAAGAGCCAGATATTTCCCTTTCTTTGGTGGATACAAAACCTGAGCTAAAAGGAGATTGAATGCAGGACTCAGGACAGAAATACGACTCAATTAATGCTAATGTTGCTTCGTTTGCTGATATGTTCCCCATACTTTTATTGTCGCAGCTCGTAGCACCGCCACAAACTGTCCACAATTTTAAAAAGTTTTAAGTTTAAAATTACAAATCCACTACTCAGTGTCTACGAATGAACAGATTTAATGAAATGAACAAGCTGTCAAACAATTGCATGAATTAAACGAAAGTGTCTGATTATTGTATGCAATATCCATACGACTGTTCACCTCAATTTAAAAGCCCTACAGTAGCCCAGAGGGACACCAAAAGTTTAAAAAAAAATATCTTTATTTGCAATAGACGGCAAATACACACATACATACAAACAAATAAGTAATTTATACAGACAAAACAACATCAGAGCCAGGAGGAATATTTCAATGCTAACATTAAACACGGGACATAAAAAGAATATGACTTGCAGGATAAAATCTATTTATGATTTTGAAACAAACTTCCCTTACTTTATCCTTACTCTCTAAAGGATCTATAGGGACACTTTAAACAAAAGGATCTATAGGGACACTTTAAACAAAATGTCCCAATTCAAGTTCTCAAAATATTCTAGATACATTGAATGCAGTAGAAGAGGTTCTAGAAATATCTTTCTAAAATAATGAATGCATGTAACAATTATTATATCTTAAAATAGTAGCCAGGCAGACCTTACCCTATCTGCATATATTTGTTTATTGTAACAAAAGAACTGAAATGAAGCAAGACATAAAAAAAGGATCTAAAATAGATCCTTGTGCGATCCCAGCTTTGATGAATATCACTCACATTGTTACAATACTTATTGTGTGAACCAATCAAACGGGGCTGCTGGGAGTAAGGCATGCATGCTCTGTATGGAGATTTTACCAAACACGAAAACTAATATCCTACAGATTTCTCTCTCTCTCTCTCTCTCTCTCTCTCTCTCTCTCTCTCTCTATATATATATATATATATATATATATATATATATCAATATTCACTAATAATAATAATAATAATAATAATTCACCAAAGATGGTTTACTCTCTCTCCTTTCCTTCACCTCAAAACAAATGCTCCCAAGAAAAGTCGCCGCAGAACAAGAAATAAGGTCTGCCATCATTAAATGTGTAAATCAATCCCAAGCATGCCATTGCAGAGTTGAGATGATGTTGTTATTTTTCCATCCCCCACTGCAATGGAAGGTCTGACCCACACACATCGAGAACAGAGGGAAATCAGGATGGAAATGGAAGGAAAAAACGAGAAAATAAAACATGAATGGTGGAGACAAAAAACGTGAAATATCATCAGTAACCAAAAGGGAGAGAAGGGATTCCAAAGAGATGATGATGAGAAAGTGAAAATATTTAGTTTTGACTAGAAAGAAGTGAATCTATTTTGGAGGGGAGGGGATAATGTATATTCAATCTCATACACTCAAAGCCACAGCTATCTTAGAAAACACCAAAAGATCTATTTATTAGGAAGAATATTTTCACAGTCCCCTCATAAAATTCCATATCTCTGTTCACTTGGCCGAAATAGAAGCCCCACGCCCACAGTGTGTAAGATATTACTATGTACCTTGTGAAAATGAATTATATATTATTGCCCTGAGACTGTGGCACTCCTGAAACCTCAGGAAATCATATCCTTCTTCTTCACGCTCCCATTTCTTCTTCTGCAGTTTCTGTTTTAAGTGTGTGGAGTGGGGATTGGTAAGTCAACTTTTTAGCCTGTAATAGTGGGGGCAGGGGACGGAGGGAGACATCACAGCACTCTCAAATTGAATTTTCAACAGGCCATTGTTTGAGCAGGTCAAAGGACTGAATGAGGGACGGGGAAAAATATATTGTGAGAGAGAAGGAGAAACTGTGTAAAAGTGAGGGATGGTAGTGTGTTGTATACAGAATGAAAGGATGAGAAAGAGAAAAAGTCTATTTTATTTGGCATTCAATTGTGATTGCTGCCTGAACTCAGGCATCGGGGACACACACACACGCACACACACTGACCTTTCAAAGCTTTCCACATTTTTCATAACCTGTTCTTTTCCCTTCCTTTCCTTTCATTATGGCTCAGGGTCATTTCCCTTAAATTACTCCCAAAAGTAATGAAAAGAAAGAAAGAACACTACAGAAGATGATGATCATTAGAGAAGAAAATGTCCCATTCATCTATTGTAATTCTAGTAATTCGCATTTCAGCCTTCAGCCTTATACTCCACTGACAGACAGGCAATGCATTTTAAAGACGTCAGCATAAATGTTAATGCTGTATCCGATCAATATGTTTCTGGGAGTTTTACCCTTTAACCTTCTGGAAGAAATAAAGGCATTGTGTTTTCTGTAAAGCAAATCGACATTTTCCCATCAGCTTTTACTGGATGTTGGTGCACATGGTGCCTTGTACATGGCACATGGTGCGCAACATCTATTTAGAATTATTGGTATCCTGCAGGAAATATGAAGGTTAAACATTTTCTAGAAAAAACATTCTACATGCTTTTTGTTAGTCAGGGCAAACAAGGACAATGTCCTTGGAGAAAGAGCTGTGATAATATCAAGAGAACCTTAAGATCCTTTTGGGGAAAAACACACTTTTCCTTTTTTATCCAAAGTTGCCTGTAAGCTAAATATGTTGCTTGAGCCAGAAACTGGTTAGCTTGGCTTAGCATAAAAAGGTGAAACAGAGGGAAACAATTAGATTGGCTCTTTCTAAATGCCTCTACAGTTTACAAATTCACACATGGTATCTCTTTTTGTTTCAATCTTCTCATCTGAAGTGTCCATGACCTGTGGATGCTTCTAAGGAGAACAAAAGAGGTTTTGTAGAAGCTAACTGGTGGTTCTTTCATTCCCTCACCTCCTGTCATACAGCTCCCTCACTTAGTTTGTTTTCTCTAAATACTTCTTTCTCTGCCCTCGTAGCTTCATTCTAAACTCTTTCTGTTCAGTTAATCTGAGTTTATAACCCTTTAAATATTATTCTTTCAGGCCGCACCCTTTAGGAGGTGAATTTCCTCACGGTGTGTCGTCCCATCATAACAATCAGCTCATCCCTGGTCAAATAAATCGTCAGAAAGAAGAAAGGAATCAAATGAGGAGAAAGAAAAGTGATGTATCATGGAAGCAGATAAATATAAGACGTGAAAAGATGAGAGATAAACACGATGTTCTTTAGTTTCCTCGAAGAGAGATGATAACACACTCAGAGCCTCACGGAAAACTAAGCTTTGACAAAGATGCAAAAAAGCCTGTTAATTAGAATCAGGCATTTTCCTTTTAAAGAGGGTTTGTTCCCGTTTGTCTTTGGAAAGAATGGTTGCTAGTGTTAGGTTGTAGTGGATTTTATATATATTTGCACATGTAGATAAGAGAAGTTTATGTTTTAAAGTAATACATAAAGAAAGATATGATAATTAATTTGGGATATTATGAGGAATATTCTGGAGGAATGTATTATGAAACATAAGAGAGGATCACTGTTTTATTATTCTGTTTTAATGGCAAATGTAATGATTAATTGTATGATGCATGAGAATGAATGAATGTTTTATTGTTTAGACAATAGTTAAAATGGATGCCGATTGAAACCTAATGTGTTGCTTTTATTCGGAAGGCAGGATAATAGGGTTTTATTCTGATGGGGAACTTCCTGTCCTTGACCGGAAGAGTGAGCTTTGACCCCGCTAGTTTTACTAATTGGCTTAGCGAACAGAACTGCTGCATCCTTTGAACTGACCAATGGAACTAACCTTTAGGTGTGAATTCATTTGCATGACCATACTAACGACCGAGCATTTGTTCTGGGGAGACATGGTTCTACTGGTCTGGAGACTCGAGACAGCCCCGGTCTGTGGCTCCCTGGGAGCTGCACTCCGTCTGTGGAGAGTTCCTCCTTTCTGGCCCCACGATCGTGAACGCTACATGAGTATTATCTTTGCCATTAAATATTGTTAAACTTTAACTCGAATCCTGAATTTCCTGCGGCCACGGGACCCGGAGCTTTGAACACAAATCTTACACTAGCCTCACTATGACCTTCCCAAACTGTTCCCAAACCTTCCCTCCTCCTCTTCTTCTCTCTCTTGCCTTATCTTTTACGTTCACTATCCCTCCATTTCTTCTTCTTCTGTCCATCACTGTGAGTTTGTGCTGTTATAATCACAGCATCTTGTTACCCTCCGTAATCTCACTTTGTCCTTTTAAATGTTCTTTCCACTCTTCCACATTATTTTGTTACTGTCTTATCCTCCACTCCAACAATCTCTTTATTCAAATCGAGCTTGTAATGCTACACTTTTGTCCACCTTTCGGTCGTCTGACGTTCATTCGGCCTTATGGCGACTTTTATGACAGGAGAGAAGGCAGGAGAGAGGAGTGCCATGTCGGGTGTGAAATTAGCTTAGCCATTAAGGCTGTAAGCTACAGTGAGAACAGAGGTGGACACAGTGACAGGCGACGAGGAAGTTCAGTTTATAGTAGAGTGCATTACCACATATGCTGAATAGAATGATCAGATGCCATTGATATTCAACCATATAAGATTGTGGATTTCCTAGTGCACGCAACAACGCAGCAGTAGTATGGCCCTCCTGTTCATTAACATTAACATTTCTTCTTCATCTTTTAATCAGGAAAAGAAGAAATCCAAATCGACCAATATGTTTGACACACTCTTATTATATCTCTATGGGCTTTCTGAAATTGTCAGATGGCGTGGCCAATGCCAGTGTAAGCTATTTAACTGAGCCTCTTAGAAATGCTCTGATTGTATTTAAGTTCCCTCTGGTAAGCAGCAATGCAGTGTGTATGTCTAGGGCTTTTATTGTGAAAGGTAAGAAAAGAAAGAGTGAAGCTGTGATGCTGCAGGCGGCAACCTGACTGCCTCAAAAGTGAAGCCTTAGTCCCTTAAACTTGCGTTCTTCCAATTAGCCTACAGGGGGCGACCCTTCTGGTCACAGAAAGAAGTCTGATTGTATCGAGACTACTTCTTACTTGATATATTACCAGTCTTCTTCAAAACAGCTTAATGTTTATTTAGTAAATTCTGGTCATATTAGGACGGGGCTAGGGCATGGCTACCTTGTGATTGACAGGCCGCTACCATAGCGTTGTCTGGTCTGGAAGTTGTTTTTCGTCCTTTCAAAGTGTTTTTTCAGTGGATGAAAGTTAATTAAAACCTTTCTGGTCGCCTTCTGGTTCAGACAACAGAGACTCCCGGTTATTATTTTATTGCCTTCAGAAGCACAGCCTCAACTCATAACCCTCGGCTACGCCAGATGAAGCGATTTGAAACACAACTGGAGACGGTAGAGGAAAGACAACTGCGGCTTTGATGAGGTATTTTCCTTACTGGGAATGTATCAGGGTGCATTAGCATTAAAGAGAACAAAAAGATATCTGGAAAAATGCATCCTGCACCACCTCGGCAAGTGGTTTGAGGCATTAGCTTGTGTATCAAGCGCTGTCCACTTGTGATGATGTATGTTAATGCCAGATGCAAACAGGGCCTATGTCAAGCAATAATAGATGGTTGCATCAGTACATCTAAAGTGTTGGATCTGATATGGCGAATTGCAGCGTGACGTCTTCTTCTATGATTCATGTTTAAAAAAGAATAGGCTGCATCTGCTGTTGCGTCCAACAGAGAACAGAGGGACTCTGTACTGTACCGTGTCACCAATGCAGGCAAGACAAGAGTCTCGGTTTATGGCTCGTTACCATGGCACCGCAATGACACCTACAGTACATCTGGCTAGGGTGCTAACAGGGAACAGGCTCACACAAACTCAGTGTCTGAATGTACTTGTGAGCCTGTGCGTGTGTGTGTGTGTGTGTGTGTGTGTGTGTATGTGTGTATGTGTGTGCTTATGCAGGGTAAGGAGAGAGGGGCAGCAATGTTAGCATAATGGAAAAGATGACATTTATTCCACAAATTGCCTGGAAGTCAGCTAAATAAAATCCGGTCCCTGCAAAAAGACGGTCTGGTGAAGGAGAAAGGATTCTAGGAGAGGAGAAGAGGGGGAGGCATACTCTGACAATGTAAACAGCTCTGTAGGTTTAATGACAAAAGGAACAACTTAGTTTCTATGTTGGCAAAAGGGGGCACTATTGGTTGTTACTGAATTGTAACCGAAAGGTTAAAGGTCGTTGGATCCTGGCAACAGCTAGGTAAGTGCAATCTGTTGCTATATGGCATGGTGAAATGTTGTTATGCAAGGTTGTTCAATAACTACCTCCCGACTGCCGCCCTGCACATCTCTCATATTGCGGTTGTAGCTGATAAAGTCGTCCTGAATAACGACATCGCAGCACCCACCCTCCGGTTCCCCCTCAAGTAAACAGCGTCAGATCTGTCAGCGCATTCGTCGTTGTTTGTTAATGCCGTTAGCGGAGTTAGCTGTGAGCTGCCGGCTTGCCGTCACCATGTTGAGAGTCATCGAGAGGCAATTGAAATACCTCCAATCTCGTGTCTGGCGCCTTTAACAGTACGTTTACAGACGGAACCCTCTGCCAAGCTATATATCAATAAAGCATGGGACCATTGCTGTGTTGGGTGTTGTCGATATCCAGCCCCAAGGAGTTTAGCTTGAACCTGTTCTGATGAACTTAGTGACACTCATCAGCACTGGTTGCATATGTCCACCAATGAGTACATTTATCTGTCTTTGTTTAGGCACCAAACTGCTTATTTCGGTTAAGGCACCAATACTACTTGGTTAGATTCAGGATTATTTCAGCGGTTATCTCAGGGGGTATGTTGTGTAGTGAAGTGAGTGTGTCTTGTAGATGAACCATTCTCAGTTAATTGGTCACAACCAAAGTAAATTGGAAAAAAAAGAAAAGAAACATGTGGTAAGATAAGTATTCTTCTGGGCACCATCCACAGGCTATATGTACAAAATGCTTTGGCAATAAATCCCATAGTTGCTAAGACATTTACTAAAACCCACAAAAATCGATATCCGAGACAAAAGTCATGGGATCACCAACGACTGTCAACCTCAGAACTGTAATTGTTGAGATACTTTAATTTGGACCAAGGTGATGGACCAACCAACATTGCCATCCCTAAAACCACGCTGCTAGTGTGGCGGACAATTGTACCAAACAGATCGAATTACCCATTTGATCATGGTGGTCTTTGTGTTGTGGTTCCTTAATTATGTTGGTATTAATGACTGATGTAGCAACACTACAGAAACTTTATAATGTAATTATCACTGTCACATACAACCATACACAACACATAATGAAATTAAACTTGCAAGTTGGGGGTTCAGTGTATTGCTCAAGGACACTTGGACATGCAGACAGGAGGAGCCGGGGACCTAACCACCAATCTTGTAATCAAAGGTAGACACGCTCTGTCTACACAGTCAACCGAAACCAAACTCAAGTGTAACCCCAGCATAAAAAGGAGTACCAGATAAGTTTCACACAATTTTTAGTAACAGGTGCACTGAGCTGCATTATGCAGGAGCTGGATGCCTGCAAAAAGGACCTGATTTGCCATCAAGCTCTAATTGCAGCAAAGATACAACTAACGATCGTTAAGTGGGGAATGATAGCCCCTGGCCAACTTTTCTCACTCCATAAGGATATAATACATAATTCAGAGCTAACAGCTGAACAAATGAGAACAGAGACAGAGAAAGAAAGGAACAAGGGAGGAGTGGAAAAGGACAAAAAGGAAGAGGGCCAAGGAGGCAGGAAAATATACATTATCAATGATTGTGTATGTGTGTGTGTGTGTGTGTGTGTGTGTGTGTGTGTGCGTGTGCATGGTGAATTATCGATTGCAAGTGTCATGTCCATGAATTTGGATTGAAAAGTTTGCATGTGCACACACATATGTGTGCGTGTGTGTGTGTGTGCGTGTGTTTGTGTGTGGTTGTGTGTGTGTGTGTGTGTGTGTGTTTGTGTGTGTGCGCGCGCTGTTTGGCAACCTGCTTAATGTGTGAAACTGTGATTGAGGTGACAGTGAGCCCGTGAGAATAGTTTGCATCATCCGCACACACACACACACACACACACATACACACACAAACACACACACACAAACTTGCTCACGTAAATACACACATGAACACACGCACACAAGAACAGCAGCTGTTGCTAATTATTAATTCATGCTCAAATTCCTGTGAAAACTCAGTGTGACAATGGACACTGGGGACAGCAAGAGAGAGAGAAGAGAGGAAGAGAGGGAGAACAACAGACAAGGAGGAAGACAGAGATGGAGAGAGGAAGACAGACAAAATGGCAGCGTGGGAGAGATAAGGCGTCTGTGAGCCCACGACAACTCCATGTTTTCTATTCATTGTTGACATGAATTCGATAACCTCTGAAAAGTAAGGTGCAACATTGTACCGTTTGTGAGCGTGAAGGAGCCTCAGATATCTATCTATCTATCTATCTATCTATCTATCTATCTATCTATCTATCTATCTATCTATCTATCTATCTATCTAATGCGATCACAAAAGGCTACGTCTGTCTGTGATCATTACGACTCTAAAGATGATGTGTACCATTAACAATGTTGATCTTAATCTTCATTCTTCACATTTATATATTTAGTGTAGATATTCAGGGTCTGGACCAGAAGATGGTGCTGTGGACAGAAAACACATCAGCATCCCCTCTGTGATTCCCAAAAGGTGTCCTATGAGACTCCTGTAGGCGTCTAATTATAAAGCAACTTTTTCTGCTAGGCTTACAATTAATGCTCAACCAGAAACCTAAAATGTGGGAGTAAGTAATGTGTTTAAGTTTGGTACCAGATGGCAAACACATCTTTACAGGGTTCAGAGAGTTGTCCAGCAATTATTAGTAAGGGGTTAACAATGACTGAAGGTAGCTCATTCGTGGAACTGACAGTGAAACTTGTATTTACTCAAAATAAGATGGCTCCCTCACACTCAGTGCAGACAGGTGGCTTCCATGCAGCATGCAAGTCCAATAACCAGGACATGACTCAGGGTTAATTACATTACATATCATTTAGCTGACGCTTTTATCGAAAGCGACTTACAATAAGTGCATTAAACCATGAGTCTGAACTCAGAACAACAAGAATCAAGCAAGTACAATTTCTTCAATAAAGTTAAACTACAAAGTGCTATTAGTAAGAGACATTTAAGTGCTACTACGGTGCTACCTTCCCTATTCAAGGTGTAGTCGAAAAAGATGTGTTTTTAGTTTACGATGGAAGATGTAGAGACTTTCTGCTGTCCTGATGTCAATGGGGAGCTCGTTCCACCAATGAGGAGCCAGCACAGCAAACAGTTGTGACTTTGTTGAGTGTTTAGCTCGGTGTATGGTTTGACCATGTCCTGGATGTAGACCGGACCCGATCTGTTTGCAGCACGGTACGCAAGTACCAATGTTTTGAAACGGATGCGGTCGGCCACCGGTAACCAGTGAAGGAGGAGCGGAGTAGTGTGGGTAAATTTTGGGAGGTTGAAGACCAGTTGAGCAGCTGCATTCTGGATGAGCTGCAGAGGTCGAATGACATTAGCAGGTAGACCTGCCAGGGGGGAGTTACAGTAGTCTAGGCACAAGATGATCAGAGCCTGGACCAGAACCTGTGCCGCCTTCTGAGTGAGAAGAGGTCATATTCTCCTGATGTTGTACTACAGGAGCGTGTTTTTTGCGGTGATGTTGACAGTCAGGGAGAGTTGACTGTCGAGTGTCACGCCGAGGTTCCTGGCAGTCGGAGTCGGAGCCAACACTGAGTTGTTGAAGTTAATAGTCAGGTCGTGGGTGGGGTGGGAGAGCCTTTTCCTGGAAGGAGGAGAAGTTCAGTCTTGTCCGGGTTAATTTTCAGGTGGTGTGCGGACATCCACTGAGAGATGTCAGTCAGACAGGCAGAGATTCGTGCTGCTACCTGTGTTTCAGATTGGGGAAACAAGAGGATCAGTTGGGTGTCATCAGCGTAGCTGTGGTAGGAGAAACCATGTGGTAGGAGAAACCATGCGAGCAAATTACAGAGCCGTATACAGTATAATATATTTAAGTCTGCGAGGGAGATTGTGATTATGGGCTCCTTGTCCTTGTCTGAGTTTTGTTTAGGTATGATCACAAAAAGTAACAAAACATAAGAAATCAATCTGAGAAATTGTTGAAACATGAACTGACCTGACTAGTGAGACTAGTCAGAAAAACTGTAATCTGCTGCAGTTGTGAAAAGTAGTTAAAAGTTGTCCGGTTATTTATAGTCATCTATATTATATATTGCTCCGTGAGACGACCCACTCTGTCAATGAGCCACATGAGAGGTAGCAAAGGCAGGAGGCAGTATGAGACATGGCAAGAAAAGAAAGCTGGAGCCTATCCCAGCTGACATAGGGTGAAGGCAGGGGACACCCTGGACAGGCCGCCAGTCCATCGAGGGCACATGTAGGGACATACAACCATTCACTCTCACATTCACACCTATGGGCAATTTAGAGATCAATTAACCTGCAGCATGTCTTTGGACTGTGGGAGGAAGCCGGAGAGCCCGGAGAGAACCCACGCTGCCACGGGGAGAACATGCAAACTCCACACAGAAGGACCGCTCCGACCGGGAATTGAACCCGCGGCCCTCTTGCTGTGAGGCGACAGTGCTAGCCACTACACCACCGTGCAGCCCCAGATCATACAAATACGAAACAAAAACAATGAATAAAAAACAAACAATTGTACACTAAAAGCAGTGCCCCAAAAGTGTCTCCCTCCTCCCTTTTGGCTTCCCTGATGCTACTTCAGCCACTGGATCTTAGCACCACCGCACAGGAACAGCTGGTTGAAGAGCTCTTCACCCTCTGGATGAGAAATGGCCTCTAGCTTTAGGGAGGGCCAAAGAAAACACCTAACCAGGTGGAGAGGTCGAATCAGGGGCTCAAGCACACGGCTGAAAGGACAAACCTGACAACAACCTGGGTCTTATGTTTGTAGTTTTGGTCATAAGGGTATCATATAACATATAATAATAATAATAATAATAACAATAATAATACATTTATTTATATAGCAACTTTAAAAACAGTGTTTCCAAAGTGCTCTACATAGAAGCAAGGTAAAAACATAACATCAATACAAGTAAACATTTAAGAAAATACATGAGGCAAAGGAGACAAACACAATAGAGGAATAGAAAATTACAAATACAAAATAAAGCAGAACAGACAAACTAAAATAGGGGAACCAAAGAACTGCATAAAAGGACGACATCTTGGAGTGTACCAGTCCGGTTTTGGTGAGTGGAGTCAGCAGGAAGAGTAGAGGGTGGTGGGGGAGCTGTAACAGTTCCTAATTTCGTTGCCACCATCTCGCTCTTGGGGACTGTTGTTGTGATGACGAGCTGCAGCGATGCGCCCGGCCGACCAGAGGGAGGGGATGGAAAGCGCGGAACGATCAGGCCAGGAGCAAACAAACCCTCCGCGGGAGGCTCTGTGGATGCAATGGGGCCGACGAAGGAGTCCGAGCGCCCCGACGGCCGAGACGAACGGAGGAGCAGAGAAGCTGTTGAGCCCGAGGAGCTGCGAGGTGGAACACTGCAGAATCATGCCAGCCGGGGAGGACGCAAGCACCAGGACCGCTGAGAGGCGACCAGCCCCAGAGCAACAGCATGGAGCAGGGAGTCGGCCGGCCCGCCCGCAGCCGCCGGCCAGCAAGAGACAGTCGGCCAGCCAGCAAGAGACTGTCGGCTAGCCAGCAAGAGACTGTCGGCTAGCCAGCCAACGCCAGCCGTCCAGGATTGTCCAGGCGGCAGCGGTGGAGAGCATCCAGCAGGGAGTCGGCTGGCTCGTTGGCCAACGGCAACCACAAAACAAAAAACAATCCAAGATTTGCAGAATAATTAAGTCAGAAGAATGGCTACACTGTTAAATAACATTTTAAATAATTTAAATGAATGTTAAATTGTAAAAAAGGTAGAAAAAACCCAAATAAAAACAGTCCTAGACGGAGCGGCGTTAAGTTTCGCCAGCGTCCCCGTTGCCAGGACTACTATATGTATTGCTGTTCATAGTATATGAGAGTTTATAAAAGTTTTCACAAAAACTGAAACATTTAAATACATCTCTATAATTTCCCACCTCTTGCATTAATTAAACCCTCTCAAAATGTCACCAATTCTAATTACAACACAGTCATCAAACAGTGTATGTTTATCGCAGATACTGAAAGTCACTTTTTATCCAGCAGTGGTTACGATGTTATAGACAACTGAAAGCGACAGGTATGAACACTCCTTAGTATGTCTTCATTATGACAGTAATGAAGAGCTTCCACCTAAATATTTCCATCTAAATTGAAGATATTGACATTCACTATCGAGAAAATCTGACTAAAAAACAAAAAAATCAGCCACAAGCATATTGGTATTTCTTCCCCTGTTACGGGCTCTTTGTGTTTTGCTGAAGCACCGGATGGAATCATAATAGCCTTTTCTTGACATTTCCAGGCAATCAATAATTACATGTGCCTGGAATTTTATGAATTGCCTAAAGTGCAATGCTTTTTCACAAAGAAAGGAACCGTTGGCTGATTAGCTTCATAAAGCATTGAGGCTGATAGACCTAATAAGTAAACCTAATAGTAATACAAGTATATGGTGACATTTGAGAAGTTATTTTCGCCAAATGACATTTCATTGTTACATCTACGCAGAGAGTTTGTTCAATTTCTTCTGCAGCACCTTAGAATACGAACATATTGATTGTTATTTGGAAAAATTATATTTTGATGATGTGTGTGTGCGCAAATTCTTTATAACGTTAAACTAGTTAACAAGTAGTATAGAATTTTTTGGGTTTTTTACTCACACACACACGCACACACACAAACAAACAAACAAACAAACTGGAACAATAAAGAAGCTAATATAATCACAAAAACAACAATCAGAGCTATAATTAGTAGAGTAATTTATTTGCTCTATTTTAATTCGCTAATGTATAGCTGCATCTTCTTTTCTCTCAATTCCCTGATTTAAAAAGCCCCCGTGTTTTACTCGAGTCAAGCTCTAACTGTGAACCAGGTGTTGAGCTTGATTTAATAGTGTAATAACACTCACTTTCGCGCTAGAAGTAAACAAAACAGGGTCTTGTCTGCTCGGTTGGGTGGAATTGAAACAAATCGCTTTTTTTTTTGCAAAGCACAGTCTACTATGTAACTAACCGTGGGTGCAGACTTTCCACAGACAAGTAGAACAAAGACAGACACAATGTACAATTAATAATTATTAATTCATCTCCAACATGATCTTGGGTCACTTATGACATCAAAACTAATTGATAAATTATAGTTTTTTAGTGGACATATTTCCTTTTCCACGTATTTCTGCAACAAGAATCTAACCAATCATATGCCACAAAGAGTCGATGGTCTTCAGGTTTAGGGTACATATGCATGTATTTTTGTGGGATGTTTTAAGAAAAAGATTGAATAAAATGACAGACTGAAAAAATATAAGAAATGAAGGAAGACAGGCGAGGTTGTTTGTTGCTTGAGAAGAGATGCAAAAGAATACTGCGGAACAATTAATGTGCGTTAATCCGGAAGAAGCGTCTGATGAGTCTGATGAGGCTGTGACAGCAATACGACCTGCTGGTGAGCAGCAATCATGAATGCAACCATGTATGCTGACTTTTGCTTCCATTATGTCTGCAAATGTACAACCTGTGCAAATTACTGTTGGAACTCCAACAGCCTCATTAAAGTCATTTGAAAGCCCCTTATACTTATTTTTAAAATGCCATTTTGATGGTTCCCCCGATAATTTCATGGTGACATTACAAAACCCTGTTTGGAGACTTGGCTGCCATAATCTGGAGTCCTTTCTGCTCCGGCTCTGCACTTTTGTTTGATTTGTGATTTGGTTTATGAACCTGCAGAGGCTTTAATGGAAGAGACACACACACTCTCTGATCCCCATTATCTACCTTCTGCTGCACACAGAGGCAGATAAGAGGAGGAGGAGGAAGAGAGGAAAAAGAGGGTAAAAATGAGGACCAAGTCATGGCCCTCATTATCAGATCCCATGGGGGGGGGCTGTTTTTATAAATCGAGCATAAGAGAAAATAGTGGGATGTTGATGATAAACTGAGATAAGAAAAGAACAGAGAAGGGGAGATTTACAAAGAAAAAGAAAGCGAGGGTCACCTATGGAGTGAGAGATAATAGGAATAACAGGCCAAGCCTCTGATGTGCATGTGTGAGGGGATGAAAAAGCCCAGTCAGCCTTCATTGATTTACACAATCCAAGTTACCACCTAATATTTCATCTGTGCTACATTTGCAATCTCCCATCCGCTGATATCATGAGCCATTACCGATGGCCAAGATCACAGCATGGTGGCCCCGTCGGAGTAATGAGATAGAAAGAGGTGGAAAGTGAGAGACGGGGCAGGCATGCAGGCAGGGAGGAGGTGGAGGAGGAGGAAGAGGAGAAAAGAGTAGAGGACAACAAGGGGGATAATGGAAGAGAAGAGGAGGAAGGACGATGAGGGTGGATGAAAGTTTCTCAATGTCCCATTATGGAGCATGAAAATCAGAGATGGGCCGAGAGGGAGAGTGAGAGAGATGGGGGTTGACTGACAGTACAGGTAGAGAAAGACGGTGAGAGATATGGAAGGGAGATTGCTTTTCTCTAATTATGTCGCTTTTCACTGTCAGAGAGACGGATATAGAGCTAATTCCACCTGATCTCATTCTCATCCCTGTTTTTCTGTAAAAGCCTGCACTCGTTTTCTTTACCCCTTTCACACGAAGCGTGTTAGAGGCTGTTTTCATGACACTGAGATGAACAGATGGCAATATCAGCCAATACAAAAGAGACATTTTGCGGTTGCTATCACCTTGACAACAACCCTCCACCACCTGCACAATGTGCTTTGCTTCTGTTCTATCCAAGGCGAAGCTCCATCTCCCTCTGTCTGGCTCCGTCGACGCCTATCTGTCCATTCATCTGACTCACATCGCCCTCAGTCTCTCGATGATATCTGTGTTTTTCACACAGGTACAATCAGTGGTCGCCATTGAAGCCCATTGCCTCCACGCAATCGGTTGAATGGATCTTAAGATTGAACTTACTGGACAATACTGCCCTGGTAAGAGGGTGCTACCTCTTTAATGGATAGCATCAAGGCAGAAAGAAACACAACATACAGATGTGAGATATCACTGATGCAGATACACGGACAAATCACGGAGTGGAAATATGACGCAATGTATGAAGCAATCTTACCATCGTACATCAGTAGTCCCGTAATTGGGGCATTTCTTATTAAAAAGCACTTTACTTTATGTTACAGATAAAAGTCTTAATTATTCCATTCTGATTATATTTGATTACGTTTTTCTCTACAGAAATCACACAATCTCATTGAAGGAGTAATTTCCTACTTCAGAAGATAATTAAGCCAATCAGAGTACACAAGACTGGCTTGAGCAATGACCCAGCATGTACTACATTAACAACCCAGAATCTTGGACAAAGTTTCCCTTTTTTTGCAAGGGTATTGATGCCTACTTTGCCCTGAATAACTAAAAAGCAAACTTTTTCCCATTAAATGATATTATACAAAATTAAAATTATATTTTGTTTAACGTTTCAATAAATAAGGGGTGATGAGGTCTGTCTGTCTGTCTGTCTGTCTGTCTGTCTATCTATCTATCTATACATTAAAGTGACTATTCAAACTGCTACTCAGTCAGCAGACTTCATTACCTGTATTAGACTTAATTACCTGTATTAGACTTAATACAGGTAATGAACCTGTATTAAGTCTAATACAGGTAATGAAGTGCATTTATTTAATGTATTTAGAAAGTGATGGTGGCTGCCAGTTGCAGAAAAAAGATGTGCACAAAATTGTGCAAGAGTGATCTTGCTTGGACAACGGCAATGCATGCTTTTCACAGCAGTCTGATACACCATAGAGAACTATAAAAACAAATGAACTGTAAGGTCCTCGCAAGGGAAAGCCCCCTCTGAACGTGCCCAGAATGAGTGGCAGGATGCTCTGAACACGACTCGGTCTTGCCATCGCCGCAGGAACAGTGTAACCTGAACGAAAGGCTCTGATAGGCCCAGTGGGGAGGAGATTGCTCTGTCCCTGATTGGATGATTAGGGGCTGCGGGGGCTCAAATCAGCCGTTTTCAGGAGGAGAGTGGTTTGGTTAAGTGGATTGGCACTGTGTGTGCTCTGTGTGTGCTCATTGTGTGTGTGTGTGTGTGTATATGTATGTGTGCCCTGCCTTTGTCTCATGTCTATTTCTGTGTTTAAATGTGTGTATGTGTGTGTGTGTGTGTGTGTGTATGTAAGTGTGCATGTGTGGGTTCTGAAACAGGTGAGTCCAGTTCAATAGGCGAGGTACATTAGCAAAGGAATATAGTAGTGACAGAGGGACCGAAAAAAACGTACAAAAGACGAAGTGAGAACCGAAGCAGAGCTCTCAGTGGGCTGAATCCATTTAGAAGAAAGAAGGGAGGAGGAGAAAGGTGGGGACAAGTCTGTATGTGTGTGTGTGTTTGTGTGAGAGAGAAAATGGATGGATGGACGTAGTGGTCGAGGGAGAGAGGAAACGGGAATAACAATATGGAAAAAGTATAAAAATAAAGGAATCCAGCAAAAGAAGAAAGAAGTAGTGCAGTACAGATGTTTGAACAAAGAACAGGCGTTCTTTAAGTCAGCTGCGTACCCATGACAACTGAGGGGCCGAGTGATTGTGCCCGATCATCTGCTCCCACACTCTTCCACTGCAACCGCCGTCGACGCTCGCTTCTCGCTTCACGCTTCTGCAGGCTGTGCCTGCGAGGACTCAGCAGCTTTGTTCTGTTCTGAACTGATGGTCGAAGAATAGCTCGTCATTTGAGAGCAGCTGTCGATCTAGAGCATTAAAATCATTTACGTCACATCTCATTTTTACTTACCATGCGAGACAGACGAAGACATAAATACCTGAAGACTGCTAAGTCAGTGTAGATAAAAAATGTAGATATGAAATTAGAGGCTTCAAACAAGTACAAAGCGTTATTGTTTTAAGCCTTGGATATATGCAGACCCATACGCTGGTAGTTCTCATTGTAAAGAATATTCCAATGTATCGTAACGTTGTAGATAAGTCTTAATTATTCCATTCTGATGATATCTGATTAAGTCATTCTCCTCGCACTCTCAGAAATCACACAATCTCATTAAAGGAGTAATTTCCTACTTCAAACGCTAATTAAGCCAATCAGAGCACAAAGGACTGGCTCTTGCCATGACCCAGCATGCATGAATTATCTAAAATTGCTAACAAAGTTTGAATTTTCTTATATTCTCTTTTGTGATGCGCTTCATAGTTATGTGGCCTAAAAATGTATTAAACCTTGAAGCTTTAATTCTACGACAGTGCTGTATAGTTTCACGTGAGCTAACTGTAAAAGACAAAGTTAAGTCAGGCCTTTGTCTCCATTTCCAGCTAAACTCTGGATTGTTGTCTCTTTTCTAAACACTCCTTTCACGACATCTTAGGCCCTGCATGTTTCTCTTGCTGTAAAAGTCTGGAGCATGTTTACGACAATAAATGTTTGGTAATGACATTACAGGCTCTTAACCTGCTGTGGAAACGTGTTCACACTCTTGTGATCACTGCCTTCCCATCTCATGAGATGGTGTTTCTCACTGCACGAGAAGAGTCTTGTGTTTAAACGTGAGCACTCGTGTTGCTTGGGGAGTACATCGTATGTGTGTGACAGAGAGAGCTTGTACCTCTGTGCTCTGAGCTTTTTTGTGTACAACGGGTGTTTTTGTTGTCAAGCTTTACCTGAATGTGTCGGAGTATTTTTGTAATTTTCAGCTGTGAGTAAACATCCGATCGGTCTTCCTCTCCGGCGGGACAGTGGACCCTCTCAGTACCTACTGCTGCGATTCCAACCGCTAATGAGCCCGTCTGACAGACACAGACACACACACACACACACACACACACACACACACACACACACACACACACACAGAGTACAGAGTACAGTCTCACACACACATATACAGTGCTACGCACACAACCCCCCTCACAAATGCTGCACACTACACACAGACACACACATTTCAAAGTAATCGTATGCATGTCTATCCCCTAAAGGATTCAGAAAACCTTCTTTCAGTCAGTACAGTATGTGTTCTGCATCATCTCCACCATTAAAAACTGAAACTCCCGTGCACCATGTGTCTAATTAATCACATGCTCAACAAACCGGTCAACTCGCTCCAGGGAAGAATGTGTCATTTAATCTTTTCAGCTGTGACAAGCACAGAAAGAAAAACAACTGCTGGCCTGGACCTGGTTTTGTTCTCTCTTTGGCATGTGACCTGCAGAGATTTAAAGTGTTGGGCTTATTTGCACAGAGAATTTGTCTCGCTTTATTGTGATCCTTTTGCTGTATTTTAGTCAACGTGTTCATGTCTTGTCCACCGTATGGTTGCATTGTTTACCGTTGGCCTTGTTAACATTTGAAATGCAGCAGTGGAGCGACAAAAACACATAAACACCATGACTGCAGAGTTAAAGTCATCTTTGGGTTAAAACAAGCCAGTTAATCTGATTACGGTGCCCCCTACTGGCCTCCCTGTGGCGCTATCCTGGGCATGTGAGGAGGCCCCCGGGGCCGACCAGGAGCACCCGCGAGGGATTTCATGTCGCATTCAGTTTGAAAGTGCCTCAGGATGCCCCAAAGGGAGCTGGAGGATTTGGTTTAAGAAATGTATGTCAGAGCTACTGCGCCGAGTGTGCTGCAGCTGAGACCCGGGCCCTGCATCAGCGGCAGAAAATGAATCCATCTGACCACAAAGTTGAAGATTAAAATCCCTTTTAAAAAAAAAAAAAAGACAAAGCAAAAGTAAGCAGATGGAGCTTTATTCATAGCACACATTATGCTGTAAAACACTTTGGATCACCGCACATCTCTCAAGTCCAATGAAAGCTTACCGAGTACAACGTACTGCGCTCGAAATTAACATAAGCCTTCATCCACAAGAAAAGTGGAGCTATATTGTGTGGTGTTGTCTGCTCTGCCAGTATTGTCCGAACACAACTGAGTTGTTTTCTGATACCAGGATACATACTGAGTGTCAATGGCGCCCATGTCGGGCAACTTGTTCCTCAGAACAAGAAGTAAATATGGAGTTTTGTTAGAACCAGTAAGTCTATGTAAGTAAATCAAATATGTGGCACATTATTTTATTTATATTTGGATTATTTAATATTTGTATACTATGTCTATGTTTATGCACCTTTCACCAAGTCAAATTCCTTGTCTGTGCTACGTCCTCTGCCAATAAATGATTCTGATTCTGATGTTGAAACCGATTTCGACATCTTTTCATTCTCTCGAGTGGTAAAGTGGTGGAACTCTTTGTTTTCCACTGTCCCGCCAATCGTATTGACCTTAAGTCACTGTTTGTGCACATACAGAAAGAAAAGGGTAATAACAGATCTACGCTCCACAATTGCAAAGAGTTTGCAAGAGTATCTTGAACCGTGGCCACTCGCCAACAAGCCTTGCTTTTCGGTTTTCATTAACCATAGTCCCTGTCCCGCTTCTTGTGTTGCTAGGCAACAAGTAGTTAAACACCAAACAGATAATGGCAGAAAAAAAGGTATTATTTCACAAGTCTGAGCTTAGACTCTTAAAATCCTCAGTAATTTTATAAAGTTTGGTTTCCCCAGACACAAAGAGGAATTTCTCTGATTGCTTTCAAATCGTCAAACTCCCAAGAATAGAGAATAGGTTGAAGCAGCAACTATACCCCCGGGCCTTCAGGGTTTCCGTTCACTGCGTGGCAATGTAACACAGGGTTGTTAGTTTGGTACTCTGCACCCGTGGAGCACAATGTAAACTACAAGTGTCTCCTGATCAACAGGAGCCTGAGACATTCTTCTCTTTAACTTTCACACTCATTTTCACACTTACTCCTGCTCGTCATTCCCCTGACTCTGGCCTTCAAACCGCAGGACACCAGCTCCGATGGAAGTAACACTCTTCCTCTCTTCCTTTCTCTTTTCTTTCGATTGGATTTGACCGACCAGATGTATTGCTTGCACAAACTTAACTAGAACTCCAAGCTCTTGTGCAAAATGGCAAAAGCCCAAAATGTTGCTTTCATTTGGTCGCTGGCACATTCATTTAGGGCAGACGTGCATCGGGCGTTTCTAATTATTCTGTTTGGTAACTTGAAATTAATGGACTTTTGCCAGCTCATCAGATTCAAGAATTCTCACTTGCCATGATATAAAGGAAAATAACCGTGGACACGATATGAATATCATATTCAACTTTCATAACACTGAGACATTTGTGCATGGATATAGGTACATTTATTGTTTTCCTCAGTGAAATATACCCCTAGTAATGGAGGATATTAAATCCATGCACTGCATAAGCCCCATATCCCTGTATGTGTGTCTCTCTCTATGTGGGAGAGGGTTAGAGAGAAAGACATGGTTAATATGTATGTTCAAATGTTATTTTGACTGACAGCGTGTCTGTGTGTGTGTTTTATATAATCTAGAATTAGGTTATTATGACTTGAACACACATGAAGTATGTATGTACCACATGTGGCTGGTAAAAGGTTGCTTTCATGGTTGGGTAGCCCTCCTAATCCCCTTTAAGTGAAAAGAAAACGTTGATATTTCAGACAATGGTTTGTTTCCAAACTTCTGGCACTAGATTTGAGACGATTGTTTCGACATGAAAACGTGCCCCGGGCACAAAGTGAGGCCCAAGAAGAAATGGTTTTCCCAGTTTGTTATGGATGAACTAACCCCTGACCTCAACCCCCATCCCACACGTTTGTGATGAACTGTAACACCCACTGCGAGCCCGGCCTTGCTCAGTCATAACCTCACAACACAAGCTACACACACCTCCCAAAGAACACACACACACAATCCTCATAGTGGCATTGTGTACGCTGCAGTCATGCAACCTTAGCAAGGGGAAATGGACCAAACAATGCACCCAGCATGCCTCTCTCCCCCTGGGCAGTCTACTGTAATATGCCAGTTACACATGAAGGCATTCCATGTTACACACTCACACCGGCACTCAAAGACAGAAAGCCGACTGATTTCATAAATCCTTCCGCTGAAACGAAACCACTTTTTGCTTTCCACGCCACACACAATGCTTTGCAGAAGCACCGGCGACATGTGTACATTTCAGGAACAGTCGAGGTTGGACAGCGAGGGAGTCCGGGGAGAGAAAGAAGCCCACGTTCACTTATCACTGAAGCTTCTGCACCATTAAGAACAAATAAGCTTTTCTAACACAATGTGCTGTGTTTTAATAATAATAGTGTAAAAAGCATCATGCAAAATGTTCAATCAGAGATTAGATGATATGGTTAAAATATAAACCTATTTTATTTGCAGCTTGCTTAATTTAGCTTTCATCATGTATTTAGATATATTTGTTGCATAGAGGGCATAATGGAACTGTAAACTGATGCTTTAAGACCACAGACATGGAGGGAAACATTATTTTGAGGCACGCTTGCTGGTGCTAGATGATGCCCTACAGCTAAACCCAGCATTATTACTACCTTTATTGTATTTTGGTATTCATTTTACATTTGAAAGGGTCAGGGAAAGCTCACTCTCGACGCTTGCTCTGGAAGTGTAAAATGAATTAGGCTGACCAGCAGCGGCATTCATGTTGCATTCATGGCGTTCATGATTGAGCACATTAGATGCAGGTGGCAGGAACGCAATAAGAAGAGAGGAATGATGAAAGGAAGGAAGTGTGGATTCAGGAAACAAACATCAGGGGAAGTTGTGGAGCAGCGGCTGCAGTGCGAAGCCGACTATTCAAGAGTGCCATCTAGTGTTGACAGGTGGAACAGCTGAATATATTCAGTCTTGGCCCGTTGGTCGGACCGAGGTGACACTCAGAGAATCAAACCTCACATCAGGTCGACAAAACCCGAAACACGTATTCAGATTGTATGAACTGTTTGTGCCACACGGTGACACAATTGGTTTTTTATAAACTATTGTATAGTTTCTGAGTGTAGTTGTCTAGATTATTTGTAGTTGGTTGATTTGTTTTGACCAAAATGAGCCCTGTTTAATTCTTTCAGGCTTAATCAATTGTAAAAATCAAATTGTAAATATACTGGAGAAGAATAAGGAGTCCACAGAAGAGAAATCACATAACCCCATTTTGGGCACCTGAATAATAGGTGAAGAGACATTGATGGAAATGTACTTTGTTATATAAAGTCATTCTGAAATGTTTCTTTTTCTTTTTTTCCCCCTACAGTGTTATTCCATTAGTTGAAATGTGCTCTGAAAGAATCGTCTCTCTCTACATCCATCACTGATCATTATGGCATCTTAGCGTAATTGCCCTCCCCCTGTTGTGTGTGCACACTCGCCGGTCCTGAATGCCAGCAGTAATATCTCTGGTAGAGAGAGGGGGGAGGCAGAGAGAGAGAGAGAGAGACATATGCATAACCAGCTCATTTCCACCACCAATCAAATTACCTGACCCAGCCGCAATACATCACTGCCAAACTGTTTATTAAACAAAAAGCCACGATTAAATTATTAATGACAGAGATTAATTAAGACCCCATGCAGCAACACACACATGCACACGCGCACACGCGCGCGCACACACACACACACACACACACACACACGCACACACACATACACGCACACACACACACACACACACACACACACCGACACACTCTTAAGAAACCGGTACGTACAAAGACAAGCAGCGACGCCTGCACAAATATACACAAAGATCCATACACCGTACACACACACACACACACACACACACACACACACACACACACACACGCATACACACACAGGCAGAAAGCTAATAGATGCATAATGCCATTACTCTCTTTTCAAGCACCCGATTGGATGCACACACACACAGTAAGTTACAATGTCTGCTGCGGCTGCCGGGGAGTGTGTGTGTGTGTGTGTGCGTGTGTGTGTGTGTGTGTGTGTGTGGGGGGGGTATAACTTTTATATGTGCAGCAGATACGG
The DNA here is from genome assembly GCF_009769545.1 of Cyclopterus lumpus. Classification (NCBI taxonomy): domain Eukaryota; kingdom Metazoa; phylum Chordata; class Actinopteri; order Perciformes; family Cyclopteridae; genus Cyclopterus; species Cyclopterus lumpus. The sequence goes on along the minus strand of NC_046986.1, from coordinate 16,712,508 downwards.
AAAGAGGTTGCCGGCTGCATAAACAGTAATCAGCATCAACAAGAAGTCAACAAACAAAGCCAGTATTAACAAGCTCATTGTCAGCAAACTTTTCTTGATGTTACCATGAGGGTTTGTTTATGGTGGTGCTTACGCTTCCGTAATGGTTCCTCAGCATCTGTTGCTGTTTGGGGCCAAATGTGTGTGTGTGTGTGTGTGTGTATGTGGTAGAGGGGGAGGGGGGGGTGGGGGGGGGGTGGGGGGTGAATGGAACGAACTAACACAAGTGAATTAAGTGAAATTTGTAAAATATAAATCATTACAAACTTTACAGGGTAATGATGAAATGTTCGAGGATCACCAAAGCTATTGCATTTAAACCTCTGGGGACAATGAATGTCTGTACAATTGTTTTCAGATATTCAAATTGAATACAGTAATAATACTTCTACTACTAAAACGTCTTTTTCATCTGTTTGTGAAACCTCTTTAACTTTCTGTCATTATTTATCTGTTAGGAATCCTGTATGCTGTTACCAAGGCGACAGGTTAGTCTTCCTGGTGCAGTTACCGTCCCAAAAATAACATGCTTAATAAAAAAAGGCTAGATATGCTCTATATTAATTTCAAGAAGTTCCACTTTGTGTTGAATGCATTGCATCAAATGAAGATTTTTTCTGAAGGACTTTTTTTCAGTACACAAGGACTAATATCGACTGTTTGTTTGACACAAATGCACTTCTGTCTCTTTCCTGTAGTTCCGGCCAACATTTGAGAATGAATGGGCTGCAGTGGTTGGCGGTCAGGGAGGGTCCATCTGCAGGAGAGCTGCATAATAGAGGATTTACAGCAGGGCTAGCACAGTCTTTACATTTTATGATAAGGGAGATGTACGGCTTGAGATTGGTCCCAGGGCAGACCAGTAGACTCTCGCCATAAAAAATACACAAGGCTGTAAAAGAATACGTGTGCTTGTGTGTGTGTGTGCGTGTGCGTGCGTAAAAGGGAGGGAGAATGCATTTGCGTTGTGTGTGTGTGTGTGCATGTATATATATATATATATGTATGTAAGTAAAGGAACAAGCCCGAGGAGGCCAAAACAATCAACCAGTATCAGCACTTTATGGTGGTGAATACTATATCACCGTGACAACAAAGGCAGTAAAGTGCTCTACGTCGCTGTAAAACATTGTGTGATTCTGCAGTGAGATGATCGTTAGCGCAGCTGGTTAATTGCCTGTCCACTCCTCTCCTGACACACACTCACCGACCCAACACAAATTTATATAGCAACGTGTGTGTGCGGGTGTGTGTGTGTGTGTGTGTGTGTGTGCACAGAGAATCAGGGATACAAACATAAAAGTACTGCACACGTTCGCCAACTATTCCCCAAAGAAGCCATAAAGATGTATGATGGATGAAGGGGGAGGTTGTGCAGTATAATCAGTCAGGGAGACGCAGCAGCATTCAGATGCTGCTTGTTCTTCCAAGACAAATTCATCACAATGCAATTAGTTTTCAAGACTTCAACCCCACAGTCTGTTTATTACCTTACTGATGCAGCCCCACATGCACTGTACCTGGAGTCCTTGTCAATATAGCCTCTGTCCCATTAAACACCAAACATCAATGTGTTTTGCAGAAGTGTTGTCACATGAATGGATTAAATGACAACACACTCAAATCTGACGAGTTGAACAAATCGCAATACAACTATCAGTCTTGTGTTATGGTTACTTTATATATTATATACATATATGTTATAGGTTACTCACATTTGTTTGGATTTGCAACATGTAGTGAAATTAGTCATAATATGAAAGGTGTCACTTGTATTGCCAATGTCACAGAATATTATTAACTGACTCTCTTCAACTACAGAGCTTTATGGAGTCCTTTAACTCATCTTGACTTTCTGCCAACTGTTTTGGATCCGTCATTCCACTTCCATCAACCATGTATCCAGCAGATAAAGCTTTGATAATCCCACTGAACACGAACTGCTCGGTACCAAACAGCAGACAGACAAAGTTAGCAACCAGCTTGTAAACACAGTGGAGCATGCAGAGCCAGATATTTCCCTCAGGAGTTGGTGGAGATCAAAACAAGAACTGAATAGTGGACTTACATTCCCGATTGGATCAATGTATGAGATCTCATGAGACTGTGGAGCTCAATAATTGATTGTGTGTACAGTCAAAACAACAATAAAGCCAAACGTGGAATACAAATGAATACTCAGAAAGTTTAATTTGTGTGTGGATGAAAAATGGGTTGACCGTAGTGATGATGACCTTTGATTGACAAGCTTCATTCATTTTTCTTTTGGTTTGCTGCGCATATTTTTTATATATACATATACATGTGGCAGTTATTTCAATATTTCAGCAGTGCCCCGCCCCTTGGCCAGTGCACTCATTGATCCGTTCAGCCCTCTGTGCCGAGAGAGGACGTCCAACATGGCTAACTGTGGCATGTGACCAAACCCAAAGACAACAGGGACAAGCACATAGACAAACAAGGGAAAGTACTTCCATATGCCTCTGCGTGTGGGCGCCTGTGAGGTCTGATAAAATCATCGGATTCTCAAACAGTGGAGTGAGTGTCGGACTCATAAAAGGCATCTGTCAGACAACTTTCTGCACAGTGCATGGTTTTCTCATATGAGAGAGAGAGGGAGGTATCTGTAGTATAAACAGTGCCGGTATCCTGTGAACTATAAATCAGACACAGTCTTGTGTTAACAGTGGCGGCTGAGTGAAAGTGTGTGTGAAGGATCATTTAAATTAAAAAGTCACAATACCACCCTGTCTGTCATCCATAACGTTCCTCTCTACTCCCGTCCTCTCCATCCAAAAATACATGGCCAATGAAGTCATCCATGAGTTCCCGGCACTGTGCTTTCTAAGGTGTCATGCTATAAGATTTAGCACATTTTATACAGAACATATATATAGTAGCTCTAAGGTTATATACCAGGTTGTCTGAAATCATAATGACATACATTTCAACTCCAAAACCGGACCGTCTGCGTTTTTGGGTCACTTATCAGCCTTTTACTAAGTAATGCCATG